>NW_020439053.1:199603-209152 GCF_000699045.2 Agrilus planipennis | reverse complement strand
TACAATAAATTAAATATTTTACTAAATGATTAAATTGATGTAAATAGTTTTCCATTAAGTATTAAATTTAAATTTATCTTCAAAACCTTAAGGACAACTTTCGTTGTTTCCACCGCATAAACTTTGAAAACTTTTAGTATTTATGTTAATTTTGCAACAATTTTAGTCAGAATATCTTCACTTGAAGAAGCCAATGTTATGGTGAAACAATTGTTGTGAACAATTAATATATATTTTTGAAACTTTACTTTCGTTTCCTTCAATTTATTTAATGCGGAAACACTATACCTCACTGTTTAGTTATTGATTCCTGTACCAACCATAGACATAAGAATGTAGGGACGGTGCAAGGTTGAGTTTTTTGTAGGAATGATGAGATGTAGCGGATGCCCAGGTTCTATTGATTATTCGTACTTTGTGCTAAGTAGTAGCACTTCAGAGACGTGGGCAATAAAATCTAGGCACCATTACATGGTTACCACCCGTCCCCCCCTTATCTATGACACTTAATGCTTTGTCCATACATTCCCTAAATATATATGGTATTAACTCTCGTGGATCGACTCCGATGTATCCGATTTACAAAAAATAGTTATATCCGTATTCCTCGTCCAATTTTGCGTGCGTAACAAAAATTTCGGAGGGTTTCAGCTCCGATATCCCCTTGGGTACCGCCTTGCCTGTATTAAACTATCAACCATGATAATTGTGATATTCTTCGTTATTTCTCGTAAGTCCCTTAAGGCTTTAATGTTATATATTTACAATCGTTTGATTTCTATTTATTTTTGTCGTCAATTATTCACCGATTTTGTCAAAATAGACATGTACCAATATGGAAATTTTTATGGAAATCTTATTGCCAAATACGTTATTAACACAAGGTAAGTAAAAAGCTGCACCAAGGTTATATGTATACATATACACTGAAAAACTTTTTGTTGGTTTAAACATATTTGACATATTATAAAGATTAAGCATGAGCGTAGATAGGTATGAACTTACAGCTATTGAAGATCTGTCTCCCCCCTCTTGGAAAAATCACTCCCTTGAGAATAAGTATGTAATTAATTCTTACATTTGTTCCCGGGAAACCCATAAATTATGGAAAACTGTAATGAAACGTTATTTACGTAGTGATTTGGTCTTTGTAATCCAAAATATCGTTGGTGTTCAATATAAAAAGTTTCAGTTTGTATTTCATACTTCGTGTTTTCTGTTTCATGTTTCGTGTTTAATTTTTTTTTTATGTGTGTCTTACCAAAGGAACACTGTCCGAATTTCTCGTTTATATCTTCCTATCTTTGCAATTATTTAATATCAACTCAAATAAATACGTCAAAATAAGTGTGATTAAATGATAATATCCTAAAAAAACTTATTTTGGAAAGTAGGGAAAGAACGAATATAAAGATAGGAGACGAAAAATTAGAAGAAGTGGCCGATTTTAGGTATCTAGGAAGTCAGATAAGTCAGGACGGAAGGAGTAGCAGGAGTATAAAGCAGAGGATAGCGCAGGGTCGAATCACATTTAATAAAAAGAAGTCACTTCTATGTTCGCGAACAGTTAATTTAGAAATTCGAAAAAGGCTGTTGTTTGGAGCACGACGCTGTACGGGTGTAAAACATGGACAGTGGGCGCGGCGGAAAAAAAAAAGCGTTCCAAATGTGGTGTTACAGGCGAATGATTACGATACCGTGGATACAGAAGGTTAGAAATGAAGAGCTACTAGAAAGAGTAAGAGAACAGAGGACTCTGTGGAAGTCAATAAGAAATAGGTGAGATAGGTTAGTAGGACACCTTCTCAGGCATGGAGGTCTAGTCATAGGCATATTAGAGGCAGAAACGGAAGTTAGGAGGGGTAGAGGTGGACCTAGATTAGATTACTGTTCGCAAAATGTTAATTATGTGGGTTGTTCTAATTTTAGGGAAATGCGAAGATTAGCTCAGGATAGGAAAGAGTTGAGGTGCGTGCCTAACTAGTCTTAGGACTGACGACCTTATGATGATGATGATGATGAATACTTCCTCTTTAAACCTCTCGTATTGATTTGAGATTATTTTAGCAATTTCATATTTTGTTTAGAATTTTATATACGAAATTGATCTAATGTATTCTTCAAGCGCATAGTCCAATCGGTACGAATGGAAATTGTTAACCGTAAATAGATTACGCTGACAATCATCTACCTCAGGTCCCGAGAAGATTAACCAGAAACTTGTTAAGAAACCGTTGATTTCGATTTTCCTTTATGCTGCACTTTTCGTAAAACATGACCAGCAAACTGCATTGTCTTATATCCAATTTTATAATTCGGTTCACGTAACGGGTGAGCTTCATGCATGAATAATACCTTTCTCCAATGAACAAAAGCGAGTTAGTTTGTCATGTTCTTTCAAAAGGATGCGAGCTTTGAGCCTGCTTGTTTGTTTGATGGAAAACAGACCTTAAGAAAGTTTTGTACTTTGTTTTGTGTCGCGTTCAAAACTATATCTACACCGTGTTTGAAAAATAAGGAAAAGGTGAATGTGAGACAACGCTTAAATTTGCAATTTTCCTTTTCAATTGTTTCTGCTTTTAATGGTTGTAAAAGATACATTCTTGAATACAACTAATTTTTTGTGTTTACGAAAATGTTAATGTATTAATAATATAGTGCAAGAAATTGTCTTCGCGAATACAAAAAAAAAATAATGCTCTTTTTCCATTAAAAGCTACAACAGGATTTCAAAAAGTTATGTTGATTTCTGCAGATTGTGGTTCAGAAAACATTTTCGGACCCATTTGGTTGATTGTTGTTCTGGCAATGTTGTGTTTGTATACGGAATTTGCATTAGCGTTACATTTTGGACCAGTCGAATCAGCATGAAAGGCGTTTAAATTTATCGGTTGAGAGAACATGATTGCAAATACATCACACGTGTTTATGCGGGTACACAATAGTCAAAGCTTTCAAACAAACGATTAACATTGTTTCCGCCTCGCTTATAGTTGTAGCAGACTTTTTAATTTTACTTGATCAATGTTACATATCTTTTTAAATTGGAGGAAAAGATTGGATGCTATAGTAGACACTATATTCTTACCATTTAGGCAGTTTTTGGCAAGAATTACTATTTATATGCTTGTTGCTATTTTACCTTTTTTCTTAAGTTTTCTAATTCTTTATAGGAAAGAAAAATTGAGAGAATTGGATACCCCAGACAAAAATTTTCAATCTCTCTTCAGTCTCTCAGAGTCTTTCAGCGTCTCTGAGAGCGTGTCTCACAGTCTTTCACAGTCTCTCAGTTATTGTCTAGGTGTTTTTATGGATCTCTCACAGTCTCTGTATGAGAGACTCGAACGATAAAATTGTTAATTCAGAGATTCGAGTCTCTCACAGAGAGACAATGAATAAAGCTGAAAAATTGAGAGACTCGAGTCTCTCGTAGAAAGACTGGGATCTCTGAAATATGTTGAACTTAGAAAATTTTAACCATGTCTATCGAGACACCACTTATTGAGAGATTCAAGTCTCTCGTTCAGAGACTGGATACGAAATGAGGATCTCTCTATGAGGGACTCGAGTCTCTCGTTCAGAGTCGCTAAACAGTTTTTTTGACAGTCTCTCTCAGCGACACCAGAGACTCGATGAGAGACGGAGACTGGAGTCTCGCTTTCAGAGACTCTGAGAAACTGAACATTTTTATCTCGGGTAATTTCAAAAAACATAACTACAAACGTCGTCGTAAATTGTCTTTAATACATCGCTTTCGATTTAATCGTCTCGCTGTACATCTTATCTATCTGTCCTTGCTCTTTCCTTTATTTATGATTTGACTTGCACTTTCTGTATCTTCTTCCACTACTCGCCTTTTCTTCTCTTGCCCGTTACTTATGTTTCTGTGCTGTTTTTCTTTATCCCACCACATTTCCAACCTTATGAAGCGTGTCATCAGCACCAGCAAGAGAGTCCGAAAGTTACATTCAAGTCTGGCGTTTCGTTTTATTCATGTCTCCTTGTTCACCGTTCTATTCACCGTTTAGTTTCACCTATTGTACGCCGATTGAAAGCATTATATGTATTGTATATAGCTCAATAAACACTACAACATTTTTCAATCAACAACAAAGGCCTACAACCCTTTAAGTAGGATTGTTAGGAAGCTTTCATGCGATCAACACGATCCAGTTCACAGAATCATCTGAAACAATGTGAATTTAGCAGATAGCTGTTTTTTGTAATAAAAGAATTATCTATGAATTTTTTAAAAATTGACAGATATACCGCAAAAAAATACTGTTTCCGAGGGATAGAAAAATTAGTTTTGTGGGCAAAGCCGCGGGTAAAACCTATCATGAAATTTTGTACATACATTGTCAGGAACACAAAAAAGGACATAGGGTATCTTTTTTCCAGAAAAGAGATACTATTCCTGAGGGATAGCAAAATTATTTTTATCCAGTCGTGATGATAGTAATGATCTTTGGGACATATTTAAGAAATTACCGCGAACGAAGCCGCGGGTAAAACCTAATCTTAGAATAGAAAAGGATGCACATTATTGTTTTAGTTTTTTCCTTTTTGTTGGACAGTAATTTTTATCAAAACTACCGTATGTGGATAGCACGCTACAGTCGGGCTTGACAAATTGAATCATATACGTGGCTTAAATAATATTAATACTAAAAGTATTGAAAGCTGTTGAAGTACTAGTGTTAGTAGCAAGTTTCACTAGATGGCGATATATCGTCTGGAGTTTTACTTTAAGCAGTTGTTTAGTCCTAATAATTATCTATATTTTTTACAATCATTTTAAATCGAAAACTTTTCCGTTTAGTTAGATTTAGTGTTATTATTTACTTTATTTACATTTCTTTGGTCAGTTCAACTTCAAACATTTGTTCAAACATTTTAAGTCATAAATTCCTTTGCTTTATTATTTGGTTTTATAATATTTTAGAATAATTTCATTGTCATACAGACAAAATGTACGTTATGAATTCAATAATTCCTGGTAGCATAAATGAGGTTTTTCTATCACTAGTACCTGGCTTTGTTAGCTCATTCATACCTGTTTTCAGAACTTTTCTGTATCTGGTTGAACACCCTCTCGTCTATGACGACATTCAGGAAATTCCTTCATTTATCCACCACCATGATATGTTTCATTTAAACTCCACCCCCTTTGTTAGTCGTTCTCTAGTTTTTAAGTAAATTTAATATTGTTAGTTAGTATGTAAGAAACCTTCTAATTAAACACATNTCTTAGAAGGTCCTCAAAGCTTCTAGTTTGTTCTAAAAATTCTTCTTTAATTTGATCAGCTTCTTTGAGTTTAATTTCTTGTCGTAGCATTTTGTCTCTATCGCACTCATAGTTTATAAGAATTTCTTCTTTTTCTTTTTTTAATATGTTGTACTTTTTTTCTAGTTCTTCAATCAAGTGTTGTTTCTTATAGTTTTCATTTTCAAGTTGTTCATTTTCAGCTATCAGTCCGTTCAATTCTTTTGAAGAGGTTTGTATAAGTTGCTGGGCCTTTGTGTTAAGCTCGTTTTGCTCTTTTAAATGTTTTTTTTTTTTGCAACATCAAGTTCATTTTTGTACTGTTCCAGCTATGTCAGTAACGCCTTTTGTGTCTTCTGCTGTGTCTTTTAGGAGGTCCACTTTATTAAGAACTTCTTTTTCGAGTATTTTAATTTTATCTTCTGCTATTTTCTAAGTCTTTTCATTACAAATTTCAACTTCTTCATAAAGATTCGTTACTAATTGTAATTCAGCGAGCAACTTGTTGCAACGACCTTCGAATTCTATCGTAATTTCGAAACTTCTGTACTTTCTAGTTCAGATTTTAGTTGTTCAACGTTGTGATCTGAATTCAATAATTTCTGGTAGCATAAATAAGGTTTTTCTGTCACTAATACCTGACCCATTGTTAGCTCTTGTATACTTGTTTTCAGAACTTTTCTGTATCTAGTTGAAGTCAACACCCTCTCGTCTATGACGACATTCAGGAAATTCCTACATTTATCTACCACCAGAATATCTTTCAATTAGACTCCACCCCCTTTGTTAGTTGTTCTCTAGTTTTTAAGTAAATTTAATTTTGTTAGATAGTATGTAAGAAACATTCTCATTAAACACATCAACTCAAATTCGCTACTAGTTTTATTTAAAACATTCTAGTAGAACGGTAGTTCAGTAACGCAACTTCCGAGTGGTCTCCGGATAATTTTTTATCTTACGACTGCACAAAACAGCAGTTTTAATAAAATTATCGCTTATTGTTGCAGCTTCAATTATTTATCGAAACACTATTTTAATATCAAATATTGTGAATGCATTCTGATTAGTAAAGTTGCCTTTTTGGGAATGTACAAGCGATGTATTGATTAATGCAATTTTACCAATAAATTGTTCGGTATTAACTAAAAGATGAATTAATTAGCGAGTGTTTGAAAATAATAATTTCTGAAAGCCTGTCATCCAATACTAGCAAAATATGTACATCAATTATTGAATTATTATTTTGACGTTCTCTGCTTCAAAGCTGTTTCCAGAAATATTCGTTTTTGAGTTTCATTTAAATAATTATCGTCAAATACAATTTCCATTTTAAAATTCACATTCTGCCTGATTGCTTTTTTTAGGCGGTTCTAAATATACATATATTCCATTTGCATTTATTCTTTCTTCTTTATGAATGTCGGCCTTTTCCCTTTCTTTCAAACAAACGATTAACATTGTTTCCGCCTCGCTTATAGTTGTAGCAGACTTTTTAATTTTACTTGATCAATGTTACATATCTTTTTAAATTGGAGGAAAAGATTGGATGCTATAGTAAACACTATATTCTTACCATTTAGGCAGTTTTTGGCAAGAATTACTATTTATATGCTTGTTGCTATTTTACCTTTTTTCTTAAGTTTTCTAATTCTTTATAGGAAAGAAAAATTGAGAGAATTGGATACCCCAGACAAAAATTTTCAATCTCTCTTCAGTCTCTCAGAGTCTTTCAGCGTCTCTGAGAGCGTGTCTCACAGTCTTTCACAGTCTCTCAGTTATTGTCTAGGTGTTTTTATGGATCTCTCACAGTCTCTGTATGAGAGACTCGAACGATAAAATTGTTANGATTGCTTTTTTTAGGCGGTTCTAAATATACATATATTCCATTTGCATTTATTCTTTCTTCTTTATGAATGTCGGCCTTTTCCCTTTCTGTAAACTGTTTCAACTACTAGGTATGATGATTTTTAATAAAAAAAATGGAAAGATTTAATACCTACTTCTTGGAAACCGTTTCCAATTTCTGTCTTTCCTCGAGGCCGATGAAGTTTGCAGAATGTTTCGCGAATGCTGAATTATTTTCTTGTTTTGGGGTTTCGGAATCTTAATAAAGTTTGGCGCGCTGTACACAAAAAAGAAAGAAGTTCTTAACGGCTTCGAAGTGAGCAGTTTCATTTAGCCAAGAAAGAAAGTCATCGATAAAATCTAATTAGGACACAAAGGGAGAGTTCATTTATGAACTTTAGAATTCTGAGCACGGAATTCCGACTTGAGTACGGGAGGTTATGAATCCGCCTTTATTATAAGCTGGAATATAGTTTTTAAAAATGTACGTCCAGTTTTTCCTTTATAATCTTGAAAAATAGTTTTCACACAACGAGCTCAATGGAGGATGTGCTGCCATCCTGCGAATGTTGAAAATGATTTATTAACGTTTCTGAATATAGTGGTGAAAAATAAAATTATGTTCGGTAGAAATTTTCTCGCTGAAGCAAAAACTGTTGGAAAATTTATAATGCTTTAAGAGTATATACCTACCGATAAAAAATAAAACATTATTTAATTAAGGTTTTCGCAGCATAAGCTTTTGCTTATTCTCGAAATAAAATACGATCTGTTTCAAACTAAAAATGTTATATTACCTTTCTGGAAATATACGAATTTTATTAACATTCAATACATGTCTATTAATAAATTGGTTGAGCCCGATCAAGGTGTTGTCGGTGGTGTATAACTTTTACCCTAATAATACTGGTAATTGTCAAAATTTATAAAGTACCATTGTTGCGATTGTTTAACTCCATCTCGAATACGCCAAAAATAGCGATTATCTTTAATAATATAATATTATAAACGGCTGAATAAGTTTGTTTGTGTATTACCACTTCGCACCTTTACTACTCAATCGATCATCATAAAATTTTCTACACACATTGTCAGAAGTACAGAAAAGGACATAGGGTACCTTTTACCCAAAAGAAGTACTTTTCCTGATAGGCTTTCATCTCTATAAAGAAGGACAGTATTTAGTGTCATTTACGCAAGGTGTATATTTAACCTAGAAATTTAGAAATTTTAGTTTTATCCTGATGATTCTGATCAGGACTCAAAATTAAATTTATCAAATTATTGTATTTTTGATGATCTTTGAAACGTATTTACGACGTCAACGGGGTAAAAACTTGTTAGTTAATAATTCTGACAAATCGATGACATCATGTACATCGAAAAGATATCCATTAATTGGTCCCGTCCTTTGATTAGTAGTTCTAATGGTCAGACAGTTGCTGAATATATTGCATGAAAGGAGGTAGATATCTTCGATTTAATTGCAAGACAAAAACGATTCGTCGATGTCATTTACTAATATCAGCCAAACCGCCTAGGTAATAAACACGAATAAAATTTTACAATACCCTAGTATTAAAAAATTATTTACTTGCTTACTATTATAATTGTAGGATTTAATATATAAAGATTGACAGATTTTAAAATGTCCTGATAATTCCTAGCTTATATATATCTACCGTGTAAGTACCTCCTCGATAGTTTCAGAAAATAAGAGGAATTTTGTCTTTTTGCATTGTTTCAGATTATCTCTTTACATGGGAATTCTGTTTAAGACCATAAATAATTTTAAGTAATACTTTCTAGTATCATAGGGTTATCAGTCCGAAGACTGATTGGTGACGTGTCTCTAATACTTCTTGTCGTCATGAGCTAGTCTTCGCATTTTCAAAAAATAAAACATCACATCTATAACTATTTATGAGCAATAGTTTAATGTAGGCCTTTTTTTGCCACTTGTTACTCCTGTTTCTAGTTTCAGTATGCTCTTTATGTTTCAAAAGGCATCCTACCATCCTATCTCTCCCTTTTTATTGGATTTTATAGTGCCCTTTGTTCTCCACTGTTTCCAAAAGATACCTACCTCGTAATTTCTAATCTCTCTTCTGTCCACGGTATTTTCATTATATATAACACGTTTTCGCGGCCATTCAAATATTCCACATGATATTAACTTAATTTTTTTTTCTCCTATTAATAATTTATTACGTAGTTTTAGAAAATACTACAAATGTCGCAGTAAACGCCGTCTGTAGCACGATGCTACATTTTAGGATTACGTATGCTCCAACACTTGTGTGGATATCTACTTGCTGAAAACGAATCCCGGCGTAGCCAACCTCAACGTGATAGGCACGTTAGCTTAATCGAATAAAATAATTCGAAGTGGTCTGTATTCTGTCGAAACTGCCAGACGCGGATCGCGATTTCGATCT
>NW_020439053.1:196000-199012 GCF_000699045.2 Agrilus planipennis | reverse complement strand
ATCTTTTAGAAGTGAGTTAGTTTAATATGAAATATTATTCTGAAAATTCATTTCTGAATTTTTTACCCACTACACGCTACCTCAAATTAATGAGGGAAAAATTGTTGCTGTTGTCACACCCCCGCCGGGAATCGAACCCGGGACCTTTGGCTTTACGCACCAATGTTCTGACCACTAAACTACGAGAGGTGACAACAACAACCACGACCAACCGACCTACAAGGTTAACGATCCGTCGAACTAATGTAACTATATACTGAATATACTATGATTAAACATACATATGATTTAGATATCTTTTAGAAGTGAGTTAGTTTAATATGAAATATTATTCTGAAAATTCATTTCTGAATTTTTTACCCACTACACGCTACCTCAAATTAATGAGGGAAAAATTGTTGCTGTTGTCACACCCCCGCCGGGAATCGAACCCGGGACCTTTCGCTTTACGCACCAATGTTCTGACCACTAAACTACGAAAGGTGACAACAGCAACCACGACCAACCGACCTACCTAATCGAAAAATTGATTTCAAATTAATATTGCATATTAATCAACTATTAAGTAACTAACAATGTCATAGAATTTATTTAAATAAGTCGATGAATAAAATAACACAGCATTTGAGAAAATTAAATATGTGTTCTGTAATTACCAATAATAGCATCCTAGGTTCCACATTAGTAAATAACAAACAGATTGCGCTGCAACTTTTGTAGGACATAGTAGGCGATAATTTTAAATTTGATTAAACGAACATGTATATACGCCATAGAAAACAACAATGTTACATAAAAAACAGGGATATCAGACCGTTTAATTGTTAATGTTCACATCAACATCAAAATTTTGTGTATTCAAAAGAAAAGTAGAAAATTAAATCTTTTGGAAAATCTAAAAATCAAAACAAAAAACACATTCAAAATTGTAAAACACTATAAACGATCATAAACATTGATCAAAACGATTTGTCCAGTGCAGGGGCGCAACGACCACTAAATGTACATCCCCGTTATTGTGCCTCTAGTCGAGTGAATAAGATATTCTGTTGAAATATCTTATTAGTTCTTTTAAACTGTGTTAGGAATTCTTGTTTGGTGTTTTATTCGTTTATTTTTCTTCTTGAGTATTATTTTTTGAAAGTTAATATAACTATTTAGTAATTACTAACTCAAGTTAATTAAAATACCTATTTCTTAGTAATTTTTTCCAACTTCATACATATGTATACTTTGTTACCTACAGGATTCCTCTAGACATTAAAATTTGAAATTAGTTTTCATCGGGAAGTTTGTTGTTTGAAATTATTACTTCTGTTTCTCATGTTTGTAATGTTATGTACGCGTTTTCAGTGTTTGTGAATTTTGTACAAAAGTTTCGAGCATGCTTTCTTCTTATCTGAACATTTAGTATGCAACTAAAACAAAACAGAAGACAGAGCACTACTAGTTATATCTATTGAGACTCAAAGACATTTTCTTTTGGAAGTGCCTTTCCACTTCTATTGAAAATATGTTTGGAATGCGGAATGTGAATTCGTAGCACATGATATTACTCGATGTGATGGCTTATTTATATTCAAAGTATATACGTATATAGTATACATTCACATATGTAGGAAAATCATGAAAATGTTTACATTTTATGCAAATTCCAATGAGTTTGGACAGCGGAGCTTCCGTTTGTAGAACGAGTTTTTGTAGTCTTTATTGATTTGCAAAATTTTATTTTTCGTTCGTGAATAGACACGTTTTCGATAAAAATGTACGTAATGTAGATGTATCTCGTAATGTAATGAAATGAAACTTGCCATGGTGAATGTGTTTCGGAGGAATAGGATTTTTCAACTAAGTTTAGTGAAATGGATTTTATTGATCAACCCACCAGCGTCTTTGTATTTCAATATCAGCTGAAAGCTGGAGTACACCCGAACCATTTTCTTTCAAATCTTTTGTACAGAACAAATTTTAGGTAACATATTCAAAACGCACGGATGTTGTTTTTTGGCAATAACTCCACTAATTTTTAAAATACTATTTTGGAAAATCAAAATTTCAAACGTCAATGAATATCTATAAATAACAAATAAGTGAAAACAAAATTTAATTATTAATAGCCAACAGCATAACAATAAATTAGGCTATTTTCACTGGAAAATTTGTTTAAAAACCATTTATGAATTAAAATTTACTATCATTGTCCAAAATCTTTATAGAAAACATTTTATTTATTTTATTACATTTATTTAAAGTTTAAATATAGGTAGAAAGAGAAACAATATTTTCACATTTTCCGATATATTCATCATATAACCTAATTTATGTGTTCATTCTAAACTACGCATGCGCAAATTGTTACACAAAGTAAAGGTTGTCGTACGATTATTCCAGCTTACGAATGTTGTCGAACTATATCGAAGCGACGTAGTTTATGCGTGAACGAAAGCGTACGAGAATAATTAATAATTAATATTAGAAACCAAATTCGAAGGGCTTAAGTGTTGTTGGCCTAAAGCTTTCGCGCAAGAGAAACTAATATCTAGTGATTAATACTGCTAGTAGTTTCTTTACAAAACCGCGGAAACTTTTACAGTTCACACAATCCTCTCGAAATCTAGACTGCAGTAACTTCTAGTCGAAAGTTATTGTCTTCACGTGTAGAGACTTCATTCGGTAGTGGTAATTAATTAGAGGTAATAAGATTTTATTATAATTATAATTATTATTATAACATTTAACTTTTAACGTTCATGTGTGTCAGAAGTTTTTGTAAGTTGCGTAATTGTGATGAATACTAAAAGTGAAGTTTGTTTTAATGAACCTATAAGTAATGGACATTATGTCGTGCGTCATCGATGATGTTGTGCAATACATAGATGCGCAGAACACCGAGCAGAAACTACAAGTAAGCCTGTTTGTTCCTGTTTTGTATTTAATTCAATGAAATGAAGATTGTGTTATAAATTAATGCGTTATAGCTTTGTAATTTCTTCCTTGAAGGAGTAGACAACT
>NW_020439053.1:187794-195791 GCF_000699045.2 Agrilus planipennis | reverse complement strand
TTGTAAAAATAAAATCCCAGCAGAAATAAATTTATTGAATATTTTAGTTGATATTACAAATAAAATTGTAATAATTAAGAAACTTGAAATAATTTTTAAAAAAACATGTCAGGATTGAGATTATTACAAGTTACTTTGTAAATTCTACGATTTCTACGACAAATTTAGTCATTTACAATCGAAAATTGTAGTTTTTGCGTTGTCATAAAAATTTAGTTTTCTTCATGGAGTAGCTACTATTCTTATACCTCGGTGGTTTACTAGAAAGGACGCCAGGCAAGCGGTATAAGAAAGGCATCTGGTGTATATTTACGATTCTCAATCTTTCGGATTTTTTTCGGATATCATTATAGGATTTTTCAACTAAGTCAATAGGGTTGGGGTTTTTTGATTAACATATCACCTAATTTCAAAATCAGCTAAAAGCCTAACCTAACCTAACCGAATTTCAATATCACTTAAAAGTAGGAACATACCCGAACAATTTTCATTCAATTCTTTTGTACAGAATGAATTTTCTATAACAAATTCAAAATGCACGAATAGAATTTTTGGAAATAACTAATTTCGAAAATACTGTTTTTGAAAATTAAAACAATCGTCCAAAAAGTATCAATAAGTGATAACGTAAAGGACTTTAATATATTTTAATTATTATTACATAGATGTAACAATAGTTTATGAATTTTCCTTGACACATCACTACATGAAAAGTACTGTCATATCCCAAAATTATGCAGTTCACAAAAAATATTTTGTTTATTCCATACTTCTTAATGATCTTGAAAACTTGCAAGGGCTTTTTAAGTAGGTTTAAATGTCCTGTTTACTGTTATCCTTATATTCAACTTTCGTAATACTTAAACCTTTTTGTGCTGTATGAATTACATTGTGGAAAAACAATTAAATGAAAATACGTCAATTATTTTGTTCTTGCGATAATACAAAAATACAATTTTTGGTTATTTTTACGAATTGTTTATGTGACGGTAACAATACTTACTGTTTCTTCAAGCATTGGCTTTATCAAACATAAGTTGTTACATCGCCCCATATTAATTAACAATCTTTCTGGTTACCTACATAAGCTAGGGAATTTCGTCATGTAAAGATTGAGACTGTTCAACGTTTGGCTTAGTTTTCTTGTATAATTTCTTCTTTTAGCAGACTGTTTTTTGGAAAAACTGTTTGGATGTTTTAGATTATAAGTACCTAAATCTTTTTTATAACCAGTTTTTCCTTTATAATCTTGAAAAATAGTTTTCACACAACGAGCTCAATGGAGGATGTGCTGCCATCCTGCGAATGTTGAAAATGATTTATTAACGTTTCTGAATATAGTGGTGAAAAATAAAATTATGTTCGGTAGAAATTTTCTCGCTGAAGCAAAAACTGTTGGAAAATTTATAATGCTTTAAGAGTATATACCTACCGATAAAAAATAAAACATTATTTAATTAAGGTTTTCGCAGCATAAGCTTTTGCTTATTCTCGAAATAAAATACGATCTGTTTCAAACTAAAAATGTTATATTACCTTTCTGGAAATATACGAATTTTATTAACATTCAATACATGTCTATTAATAAATTGGTTGAGCCCGATCAAGGTGTTGTCGGTGGTGTATAACTTTTACCCTAATAATACTGGTAATTGTCAAAATTTATAAAGTACCATTGTTGCGATTGTTTAACTCCATCTCGAATACGCCAAAAATAGCGATTATCTTTAATAATATAATATTATAAACGGCTGAATAAGTTTGTTTGTGTATTACCACTTCGCACCTTTACTACTCAATCGATCATCATAAAATTTTCTACACACATTGTCAGAAGTACAGAAAAGGACATAGGGTACCTTTTACCCAAAAGAAGTACTTTTCCTGATAGGCTTTCATCTCTATAAAGAAGGACAGTATTTAGTGTCATTTACGCAAGGTGTATATTTAACCTAGAAATTTAGAAATTTTAGTTTTATCCTGATGATTCTGATCAGGACTCAAAATTAAATTTATCAAATTATTGTATTTTTGATGATCTTTGAAACGTATTTACGACGTCAACGGGGTAAAAACTTGTTAGTTAATAATTCTGACAAATCGATGACATCATGTACATCGAAAAGATATCCATTAATTGGTCCCGTCCTTTGATTAGTAGTTCTAATGGTCAGACAGTTGCTGAATATATTGCATGAAAGGAGGTAGATATCTTCGATTTAATTGCAAGACAAANAAAATGTGTCTCTTTGACGTTTACACAGAAATACTTCGATCTTTGCCTGTTTATTCCGTTTCCAATACTTAAATAGAAGGTTGTTTTTTTGCAAACGTCTCTCTAGAAAATTTATTAATAGGAACGACTAGGTATTTTTTTTTATTTGACAAACGTTGATAGAAAATTTATTTTTCAAGTAAGGGATAAATCAATAGCTTTACAAAAATTGCCTCATCTAAAGTTCTCGTTTTTGTGATATATATACTCTTCTATTTCAGAACTAGTAAATATATAAAAATAAGAAAAACATATCACTAGTTTCACTTAAAAGTGATACTAATATAAATAAATCAATATCGTCAATCGTTAGTTTATTTATATATTGATTACATTGAAATTAAATTGTAATAATGTGATTGAAATGCGTGGTAATAAGACTTCTTAAAATCTAATTAACTTTTCTGGGGACGTAGTATTTTCTCATTTTCCTAGAGAATTTGTTCGTACCATGGTAATACTCTTTTATTCATTGTTTTGTAGGTGTGATACATGATACTACGACTTTTTTCATAACTTCTGTTAACAGTGTTAATATCATGGGTGTAATAGATACTATGTTACTTCGAACTTATGTAGGTTAGTATGTATGTAATGTAAATTGGATTATACTATTCACTGTAAAGTTGTCAGTTGGAAGTTGTTTCGACATACTCCTCTAACCTTCCCCTCTTCCTGTCCAGAGTCAATTTTCGCATATCTAAGAAACTAGAACATTTCACGTCTCTCTCTATTCACTTAATCTATATGCCTTGTCTCCTTTACTTCTGTTTCTGCTTCCATCAATATGTTTCTAACTAGCCCGTTATGACTAAGACCATCCCATTTCCCCTGACTTTCGTAGTATTCTTTGTTCTCCTACCCTTTCCAATATCTTCTCATTTCTATTTACCGTATTTTCATTATCCTTCTACAACACAATATCTCAAATGTTTCTAAGTTTTCTTTATTCCGTCGATTCATCTGCAGCATTTTTTATTCAGACTGTATATATTTTATATATTCTTCTCTAGAGGGATAAACAGTTTATGATACTATATTAGCGTAGCGTATGAAATTCTAGCGAAGTTAGTAGGTTTTGTAGTTTCCAAGAAATTATCCCATTTCATTAACAATTAGACCTCTTTGAAGTTGTTATGGCAAAATTAGCAGGAAAAAATATGAACTATGGAATAATAAGCCGCAAATTAACCAAAAATTAGCTGCGATCCAAGAAACCTGGAAATTGGGATTCTGTGCTTTTGTTTGCTAATTTTGTTATGCCAACTTCATAGGGATTTTAGTCTTTATTCTTCACCTGTTAATATTGTTATTTCCGATTCTCCAACTGTTACTTAAGAAGGTTAAATATTAGTTCGCATTATCTTATAAAAACATCCAACATTAAATGAATGTTAAAAGTTTTAATTTAAAACTACAAAACGAATAGTTCCTTATTAAACTATGGATGGTGTGTAGTATATAGAGAAATCAATTTAAACCATAACCTATCCCATAATAGTTGGAATNATACGTAATCCTAAAATGTAGCATCGTGCTACAGATGGCGTTTACTGCGCCATTTGTAGTATTTTCTAAAACGCACTGTTAAGACAGCAGGTAAAAGTTGGTCTGTGTTCTGTCGGAACTGTCTGCGACGCGCTGATGAGATCCAAAAAGATCGAAATCGCGGCCGGCGTCTGGCAGTTTCGACAGAATACAGACCACATCGAATTATTTTATTACGTAGTTGTTTTTGGGTTTTTGCTACTCAATGAATTCCGCCCTGTGAATGCGTATATAAGCATATATATATATACGTTCTATAATGATAGAAACGGTGTCGTGGAGCAAGAAACTTGAGTTCTACTTGTACTACTGACATCAAAGTGTGAAAAGTTCGATGGCTCTTATTAATTTATGCCGTATTATACAAAATAATTTAGTTTCGTGTTAATACGGCAAAAACAGAGCTTTTTTCTTGACATTTGCCTACAATATGCGGAGATCCCGAAGGAAATCCTGTATGGGATGTAATTTTAAAGACTTCTGCCTCTAGTCGTCGTAACCTCTTTTAGAGAAGCGTTTTCTGTTCGGTAACCTTTTAGAAGGTTCAGATTTGAAACTAACCACGAATTTAAATGCAAACGTTCTTCACAAAGTTACGGAAGTTCTTTGTAAGTAAATCGATGTGCATGTATGTATGTATATTCTACGTATGTCGTATACCCGATATCAGAGACATTCGCCATTTCTACATCACACGGAGTCGTTTGACTCACCATATCAAAGAGTCGACTATATTTTTAATAGAACGGTGATGAAAGTCTAAGAAAACGTATAAGCACACTGCATAGGCACTTTTCAAAATTAAATCCCTATTTTTTTAATTAACCAGTTTCTATAATAAAAGTAAAAGTTCGATCAAAATCTATCATTTTATCAACTTATTTAAATAGCAATATTAATTTGAAATCATTTTTTCGATTTAAATTTTACCCAGTACAAACTACTATTGTTGCTGTTGTCATACCCCCACCGGGAATCGGACCCGGGACCTTTCGCTTTACGCACCAATGTTCTGACCACTAAACTACGAAAGGTGACAACAGCAACCACGACCGTTGGTGTTGTCACCTCTCATAGTTTAGTGATAGAACATTGGTGCGTAAAGCCAAAAGTCCCGGGTTCGATTCCCGGTGGGGGTGTGACAACAGCAACAATTTTTCCCTCATTAATTTGAGGTAGTTTGTAGTGGGTAAAAAATTCAGAAATGAATTTTCAGAATAATATTTCATATTAAACTAACTCACTTCTAAAAGATATCTAAATTATATGTATGTTTAATCATAGTATATTCAGTATATAGTTACATTAGTTCGACGGATCGTTAACCTTGTAGGTCGGTTGGTCGTGGTTGTTGTTGTCACCTCTCGTAGTTTAGTGGTCAGAACATTGGTGCGTAAAGCCAAAGGTCCCGGGTTCGATTCCCGGCGGGGGTGTGACAACAGCAACAATTTTTCCCTCATTAATTTGAGGTAGCGTGTAGTGGGTAAAAAATTCAGAAATGAATTTTCAGAATAATATTTCATATTAAACTAACTCACTTCTAAAAGATATCTAAATTATATGTATGTTTAATCATAGTATATTCAGTATATAGTTACATTAGTTCGACGGATCGTTAACCTTGTAGGTCGGTTGGTCGTGGTTGTTGTTGTCACCTCTCGTAGTTTAGTGGTCAGAACATTGGTGCGTAAAGCCAAAGGTCCCGGGTTCGATTCCCGGCGGGGGTGTGACAACAGCAACAATTTTTCCCTCATTAATTTGAGGTAGCGTGTAGTGGGTAAAAAATTCAGAAATGAATTTTCAGAATAATATTTCATATTAAACTAACTCACTTCTAAAAGATATCTAAATTATATGTATGTTTAATCATAGTATATTCAGTATATAGTTACATTAGTTCGACGGATCGTTAACCTTGTAGGTCGGTTGGTCGTGGTTGTTGTTGTCACCTCTCGTAGTTTAGTGGTCAGAACATTGGTGCGTAAAGCCAAAGGTCCCGGGTTCGATTCCCGGCGGGGGTGTGACAACAGCAACAATTTTTCCCTCATTAATTTGAGGTAGCGTGTAGTGGGTAAAAAATTCAGAAATGAATTTTCAGAATAATATTTCATATTAAACTAACTCACTTCTAAAAGATATCTAAATTATATGTATGTTTAATCATAGTATATTCAGTATATAGTTACATTAGTTCGACGGATCGTTAACCTTGTAGGTCGGTTGGTCGTGGTTGTTGTTGTCACCTCTCGTAGTTTAGTGGTCAGAACATTGGTGCGTAAAGCCAAAGGTCCCGGGTTCGATTCCCGGCGGGGGTGTGACAACAGCAACAATTTTTCCCTCATTAATTTGAGGTAGCGTGTAGTGGGTAAAAAATTCAGAAATGAATTTTCAGAATAATATTTCATATTAAACTAACTCACTTCTAAAAGATATCTAAATTATATGTATGTTTAATCATAGTATATTCAGTATATAGTTACATTAGTTCGACGGATCGTTAACCTTGTAGGTCGGTTGGTCGTGGTTGTTGTTGTCACCTCTCGTAGTTTAGTGGTCAGAACATTGGTGCGTAAAGCCAAAGGTCCCGGGTTCGATTCCCGGCGGGGGTGTGACAACAGCAACAATTTTTCCCTCATTAATTTGAGGTAGCGTGTAGTGGGTAAAAAATTCAGAAATGAATTTTCAGAATAATATTTCATATTAAACTAACTCACTTCTAAAAGATATCTAAATTATATGTATGTTTAATCATAGTATATTCAGTATATAGTTACATTAGTTCGACGGATCGTTAACCTTGTAGGTCGGTTGGTCGTGGTTGTTGTTGTCACCNAAAGTTGTTTAAAAACCATTTATGAATTAAAATTTACTATCATTGTCCAAAATCTTTATAGAAAACATTTTATTTATTTTATTACATTTATTTAAAGTTTAAATATAGGTAGAAAGAGAAACAATATTTTCACATTTTCCGATATATTCATCATATAACCTAATTTATGTGTTCATTCTAAACTGAGCATGCGCAAATTGTTACACAAAGTAAAGGTTGTCGTACGATTATTCCAGCTTACGAATGTTGTCGAACTATATCGAAGCGACGTAGTTTATGCGTGAACGAAAGCGTACGAGAATAATTAATAATTAATATTAGAAACCAAATTCGAAGGGCTTAAGTGTTGTTGGCCTAAAGCTTTCGCGCAAGAGAAACTAATATCTAGTGATTAATACTGCTAGTAGTTTCTTTACAAAACCGCGGAAACTTTTACAGTTCACACAATCCTCTCGAAATCTAGACTGCAGTAACTTCTAGTCGAAAGTTATTGTCTTCACGTGTAGAGACTTCATTCGGTAGTGGTAATTAATTAGAGGTAATAAGATTTTATTATAATTATAATTATTATTATAACATTTAACTTTTAACGTTCATGTGTGTCAGAAGTTTTTGTAAGTTGCGTAATTGTGATGAATACTAAAAGTGAAGTTTGTTTTAATGAACCTATAAGTAATGGACATTATGTCGTGCGTCATCGATGATGTTGTGCAATACATAGATGCGCAGAACACCGAGCAGAAACTACAAGTAAGCCTGTTTGTTCCTGTTTTGTATTTAATTCAATGAAATGAAGATTGTGTTATAAATTAATGCGTTATAGCTTTGTAATTTCTTCCTTGAAGGAGTAGACAACTATTACAATGCATTTGATTCACGACACATTTTAATGTGGTTTAAATACGACTCGTTAAATTATAAGCTACACGAAGAAAATGAAGTAGGAAAATTTACCTAAATATTAAAGCGATATTTACAAATTATCCCACTAGCCCGTTGCTTCGTAAGCGAAAATAATAAAAATTACCATTTGGACCCTAATTTGTAAAAATAAAATCCCAGCAGAAATAAATTTATTGAATATTTTAGTTGATATTACAAATAAAATTGTAATAATTAAGAAACTTGAAATACTTTTTTAAAGAAACCTGTGAAAATTAAGATTGTTACAAGTTACCTAATAAATTCTAACATATTATTTCTACGGCAAATTCAGTCATTTGCATTCGAAAATTGTAATTTTTGCATTGTCATAAAAGCTTAGTTTCTCTGTGTGTAGAACTAGAATATTAAATCCATCATAGTTTTATCTAGGACAAAATGTAGATTCCACGTTTTATT
>NW_020439053.1:177334-185978 GCF_000699045.2 Agrilus planipennis | reverse complement strand
ACTAGTATATTATAAAAATAGGAAAAACATACCACTAGTTTCACTTAAAAAATAATAAACTAATATAAATAGATCAATATCGACAATCATTAGTTCATTTATACATTGATTACATTGTAATTAAATTGTAGATAGTAATGTGATTGAAATGCGTGATAATAAGACTTCTTAAAATCTAATTAACTTGTCTGGCGACGTAGTGTTTTCTCATTTTCCTGGAGAATTTGTTCGCACCATGGCAATATTTTTTTAATCATTGTTTTGTAGGTGTAATAGGTACATGATAGTACGACTTTTTTTATAACTTCTGTTAACTGTGTTAATATCATGGGTGCAGTTGGTACTATGTTACTTCGAATTCATGTAGATTAGTATATAATGTAAATTGGATTATACTGTTCACTGTAAAGTTGTCAGTTGGAAGTTGTTTCGTCTTTCCTTCCCCTCTTCCTGCCCAGAGTCAATTTTCGCATATCTAAGAAACTAGAACATTTCACGTCTCTCTCTATTCACTTAATCTATATGCCTTGTCTCCTTTACTTCTGTTTCTGCTTCCATCAATATGTTTCTAACTAGCCCGTTATGGCTAAGGCCATTCTATTTCCCCTGACTTTCGTAGTATTCTTTGTTCTCCTACCCTTTCCAATATCTTCTCATTTCTATTTACCGTATTTTCATTATCCTCCTACAACACAACATCTCAAATGTTTCTAAGTTTTCTTTATTCCGTCGATTCATCTGCAGCATTTTTTATTCAGACTGTATATATTTTATATATTCTTCTCTAGAGGGATAAACAGTTTATGATACTATATTAGCGTAGCGTATGAAATTCTAGCGAAGTTAGTAGGTTTTGTAGTTTCCAAGAAATTATCCCATTTCATTAACAATTAGACCTCTTTGAAGTTGTTATGGCAAAATTAGCAGGAAAAAATATGAACTATGGAATAATAAGCCGCAAATTAACCAAAAATTAGCTGCGATCCAAGAAACCTGGAAATTGGGATTCTGTGCTTTTGTTTGCTAATTTTGTTATGCCAACTTCATAGGGATTTTAGTCCTTATTCTTCACCTGTTAATATTGTTATTTCCGATTCTCCAACTGTTACTTAAGAAGGTTAAATATTAGTTCGCATTATCTTATAAAAACATCCAACACTAAATGAATGTTAAAAGTTTTAATTTAAAACTACAAAACGAATAGTTCCTTATTAAACTATGGATGGTGTGTAGTATATAGAGAAATCAATTTAAACCATAACCTATCCCATAATTTGGAATTATGCATCTGTTTCGTAGTATATTCTATGTAGGTATTTAAAATTAATATGTATTAAACATAGATATATATACTTGGCGAATAGGAAATTTTAAAGATTACAATAAAATAAAGGCATGACTTAGTGTGGAACGGCAATACTCATTTCTCAGTAACTTGAACTTATTCTCATTCAATCACGTTTCGTTATAAAGAACTGAAGGATATATTTCACAATCTTAAGGGAAAATGTACGTGGCAGGCGATAAGAATCTAGCGAGCAGGGTGAAAGAAAAGTTCTGCATGCCTTAAAATTCTAACGTCTCATAATTTAGAGAGAACAAGAGGGTTCCAGCAAACTTTATGCGGGCACCCTTTCAACAACACCACGACATCGTGTCGTCCAGTGCACAATTTGCGACCTCATATTTTCGTCGATTTTGGCTTGTTGTCAACATCACGCCACCTAGCCTTTGTTATATAGGGCACTACCCCCAGTTAACTAAGCGTAACAGCTCATAACTTATGATTATAAATAAAAATCTATGTACGTACCTACCCGGTAAATATACACATACATACATATACTGTACAATACCAATAATATTATATAAAAAAGAAATTATGAGTGCTGTCTCCACAGGGCAAACTAGTATTACGTAGTTAGTATCAGCAATTTCTTATGCTGAAGTGTACGATGTGTTGCATACCTACTTACAAACAATTCCTTTAAATTTAATTTTTCAAACAAAGAAAGAGGTTAAACAAATTGTTCACGAAAGTAAATTTCGACCACTCGAAGCAGTGGTGCTAACAGTTTCGAGCTCACAGTGACTGACAGGGTGGAAGATCATAAACATAATATTTATACCTGAACGACGAAAGTTCTGGTACATTTTTTTGGTCATCATCATAAGACCTTCAGCATCTCCAGTTCTTCCAATCTCTAGCCAATCTAGAGCAACTTACATCTGTAACAGTAATTTAATCTAAGTCTACCTCTACCCTTCTTAACTCCTGTTTCTGTTTCTAATGCCTCTCTAACTAGTCCTGTAGTCTGAGAAGGTGTTCTATCAAAACCTATTCTTCTTATATGAACCTTAATTTTTGGGTGTACGGATTTATCTAACGAATTGTATTTATTTTACTATAATATCTTTTGTTAGCATTGGTCCTCACGAAAAGGCTATTCTAAATATCGGTGAATGAATTTTTAAAATCGATTGAGTAGTTTTGGAGGTTACCCCTTTTTAAGATATTACCATAGATGTGACAACCTTAATCTTTAGGTTTTTTAATAAGGCCTATATCCTAATTTTTCCCATGTTTTAAAAGAACTGATTATTGTCCTTGTCTAGTCAATGGTTATGTTGAATGCAGTGCTCTGCAAAGCCTGTTAAACACTTTCAATCATTAATTGAATGTTCAAGTTCCTTAATTCGATTTTTTAAAGAGCGATCGCATTATCCACTGTAAATAGCGTCACTAGTTTTTACACAATATGTATTTACCGTTTTCTGTAGTACATATTCCTTTTTTCCTAGTTGCTATCTATTAGATTCTTTAATCTTAGTTTGTAAACTTCTAAAACTTTGAAATCTACGCTTATTTTCTTCTGGACAGTTGTAATTGATTTTAATCGATTGCATTTTAGTCTTGTTAAACAAGACTGAGCTTTCTCCCTGTATTTTTCCTTAAGATTCTTTATAACACTATACAATACGTGTTAATTTTACAATATTCAATTCTTTATAAAATATCATTTATCCATATGCAACAATTATTAAAAACAACTACAAACGACAACATTTTTCGCATAGAAATATTCTAATTTATATGTAGCTCGCACTATCAAATAAATTAAAATTTTACAGTGAGTGATTCAGGCTTGTTAATTATTTTCGATGAAATATAGGAGGCGATAGCTTTTTGGAAGCTCAGCAAATTAAAAAACGTCATTGTAGATACACATCAGTCTGTATGAATAATTTGACCATTAGTTTGCTTTACACCGTTGTTACATCGTCTAACTTTACATATATAGTATGATTATCATTGAACGGTATGAAATTTGTTGTTCAGATTACCGACACTGTCTGTGTGGATGGGCTTGCGTGAAAGTAACATATCAATTAAAATTTAATGAATGAAACCGCAGAAATAAACGTTTTCCAACCTATTGGTTTTTAAATTGATGTGTCATTTTACGAATGTTTCACATGAAAAAGACACAAAGGCGCCGCAAGGAAAACGTCAAATATAAAAGTTGATGATCAAAATAGTAATAGATATAACTTTTAGGATATTTTTCAGTACATCGCAAGGACAGAAATATTTAAATATAATTATTATGAGCCTCGTTTTAGAAAACAATTCGATAAGTAAATAAAATGTTTCCACAAATTATAACATCAACTAAGTCATAAAATCTCAAAAAGAAAAATAAGAAACATTTATTAAAATGAAACTTCAGTGGACAAGTACAAAAACGAATCGCAACAAAATTTTTACTTCAAATTTTACGGACACATTGTTAATGTACTTGTCCAATTTGAAAACCGCACAAAATTTTTACTTGAAGTTTTACGGGCAAGTTTTCAAATTGGACAAGTACATTAACAATCTGGCCGTAAAACTTGAAGTGAAAATTTTGTTGCGATTCGCTTTTCCACTTGTCCGTTGCCATTCTTTTTTTCACTTGTCCGTTGCCATTCTTTTTTTCACTTGTCCGTTGCCATTCTTTTTTTCACTTGTCCGTTGCCATTCTTTTTTCCACTTGTCTGTTGAAGTTTCACTTCTAGTATATGTCCCAGCATACACTTCGTTTTCTTAGGTTTACTGCAAATTATGATTTGGTTTTTACACAGACCGCAAATAGAGGCAATGATGCCCAGCCACGTAGAGAGCGGAGGTAAGAAAACAACAGCTGAGCACAGCATACGCCGCCGGGACTCTAGCGGACTCTCCGCTCTCCGCTTGGCTGCGCATTATATTCATCTAATACATCAGCGCCCTCTCTCCGCCACCACCAATCTTTCTCTCCCTCCGCCATTGCTGCTTCTCACGCGACCATAACGCTTTTTCGTGACAGAAAAAATCGTAATACCCTCCGTTTATATAGAAGGTTTACTTCAAAAATTATCGATAATTATCTACGTAATGAAAGCACGCAGGCGCTTAGCAGACTGTTCTGGGTCCATTAAACGTATGAAGTGTCGCTAATGTCCCAGTGTTGCTTCTTCGACCACATTGTAGACTCAATTTTATGTGGGATGTGACTATTGAAATATATTATTAAAATATTGTGAGTATTTCTTTCTCCTACCGTAACGTTATGATTCTAAACGTGGTGCATATAAGCATAAAGAGCTAATCGTGTACACATACTGTATGTATAGATAGCTGCATACTATTACTTATGTGTATGTACACATAACGTATAGATGAAATTTTTTTTTAATGTTTTACCTTGGTTCTTACCTATCAGCAAAGAAACGACTGCAAAAAGAATTCATTTTCAGTAAATTGAAAATGTTCACGACGTTAACAAAAGACCATTGTAACAAGACGAGAAAGATTGTTAGAGAAAGGACAGACTAAAACCTACCACATATATATTAAACGTATACACATATCTATGTATAACTACGAGACCACCACGGGTTGCTGCTGTCTCGGAAAAACCTCTTTATCCACGTTGTCCGTCGACTTTTGTATAGAAAGATCGTAATAAGTAGCTTTTCAATCGCGACAGACGACTTGGTAATTTTCTTCGGATTAGACAAGATACATTTTGAAATTGCACGCCTTTTTCGCCCAACAACCCCTGTTAGAGGACGCCGGACTTGTTAATTCGCATGCATAATGTAATGAGCACGGAGTTTGAATGGTTGGTACGTATACGGACGGAACGTTCCGCAATAAATCCAAATACTCTCTATACATAAGTACACGTACATCTACTTGCATACATATATACACATACTGGTTGTCCCACCGGACCTGGACGTTAACTCTAGATATAGAATCGGTTAAATGAATTTAATGCTCACTGACAAAGTAGCATTGAAGATACGAGAGTTTTTCCTAGTTCAGAAGTTATCGGAAAATATCGATACATTCAATTAGATACAAAAATTTTTGTTACAAGATTTTAGAAAATCTGTCAACATTATGAAAAAAATAAAATAAACGAATATTCCAGATTTCTTTGGCATATAATAACATTTTATTATACTTCAATTACTTTCTGTAGCGATGTGCCCCTTCCAATGTCTTGGATGCGCGCTGGCAAAATCGTAGGTAGGGAGAAAAAAGCTCATTATACTCTCGACTCTTGTTCATTAAACATACTTTCTCATACAGTACCTGCCAAAAGTTTTGTTCAATTGTGAATAGTAGTGTGAGTCGAAAACAAGCGTTAAAGCCTTTAATATGTCTTCAAATATAAATAAACATCTCGTTGATATTTTCAGTATTAAATGGTACTAATAACAGCATATTTGAGCAATGCAATCGTAGTGGATAAAATGGTCAATTTTTCCGTGCAGTACTGTACGGATTATACGCTTCTCGCCGGTTAAGAGTTTGGACGAGTTGTCTGCTTCCTTTTCTGGCCTAGTGCTGTTCTTTTCTACTTTGCGTCGGTCAAACTGAAGGTCACATCGCTACAGAAAGTAAACGAAGTAAACCTTTTTAATGTCAGAATATTACTATCCCAGCATTTGCCTAAGTTAGTGGTCGTGTAATCGTGGCTCGTGAGCAGTAGAGTTTTCGGAAAATAATAGATTGACTTAAAATAGAGAAAGTGTGTCCAATCAGTTCTCAAACTGAAGATAGGGCTCTTTGATACCTTCGTTATTCTTTGACGATTTGGTTCTTCTATTTCGAATGTTTACCGAATCCTAAGTTACTCAAGGATTCCACAGAAAACCTTGGACCAGGGCAGACGGACCCGAAATCCCCCCAAATGGTCTAAACCTTTATGCCATGCCGCTTCGTTTATTTGCATAGGTTTATAATTACTATTTGGGTGTGTGTGTGTATGTGTACTGGGTAGTACTTTGTTCTTAGATATTTTACAGTGATTTTATTCATCATCATGAGGTCGTCAGTCCTAAGACTGGTTGGACATGCATCTCCACTGTTTCCTATCCTGAGCTAATCTTCACATTTCCCTAAAAATAGAACTACCCACATCCTTAGCTATTTATAAACAGTAATTTTATCTAGGTCTACCTGTACTCCTTTTCTGTTTCTGCCTCTGTCTCCTCTAGACATTCATGCCTGAGAAGGTGTCCTATTTATCTATCTCACCATTTTTTTATTTATTTCTATACAGTCCTCTGTTCTCTTATTCTTTATAATACCTATTCAGTTCTAACCCTCTCTATTCATGGTATCCTCATCATTCACCAGTAACACCACATTTCGAACGCTTCTAACCTTTTCCGTAGCGTCCATGTTTCACACCCGTACAACGTCGCGCTCCAAACATACCCCTAGACTTGAACCTGCGCTATCCTCTGTTTTATATCCCTACTGCATCTTCCGTCCTGACTTCCAAGATACCTAAAATCAGCCACTTCTTTATCTGTTGTCTCCTATCTTTACATTCGCTGTTTCCGTACTTTTTGTTCCCTTGTATACCAGTATTTTTGTTTTACTTTTATTTTTTTTTCATGGTTAAAGAACTGTTTTGATTAAATTACTATTTCTTTGATTCTTCCTGCTTTGACTCTTTAGTGAGCATGTACTTTTAACCGATTTTTTATCTGTACAACTAACAAATATATGTAGGAGCTTGGCCCACGTTCGGTAGGGTGGGACAGGCGGTATACTTGCTGATGCATGTACATGGACTATGTTACATCCGGAATCTGGATGGATCTATCGGCACAACTTCATGCTTTATGTTGGATTTTATTATTGCACTTTGACCAGTTGTACATGCGGAATGGAAGCTCAGGTTTTTAAATCTCTGCACGTCTACCGTTCAGCAAATTCACTTGCAATTCGACACATTTTATTGCTTTTACTTAATATATAGCCACGTAAAATTGCCATTTTACTAACACAAAATATGTATAAGTGCGAAAGGTGGTTAAAATAGGAGACGTTCGAGACACATTGCAAATGTATTGATAAATTAACTATAAATGATCTTCAGAAAAATATGGGCTAAATCGTAATTAATTTACAGGAATATCGTTATCAAATAGGGGTAGGCATTTAAAAATAAAATTTATCGGAATAAGTATGAGGTACACCTAGTATAGGTACTTTAGAAATACATATACTTATGTAAAAAGTCGTAGTTGCTCGAAATGTAGGTACCCGAACCCCAAACACAAAAAAATATACCTAGCAAAAAAGATTTAACATTTTTTGGTAATTCTTTTTGTGAAAAAATATGAAAAAAAGTATTATTTCTCATTTTCATGGTTATTTAAAATTGAAAAATCCGTAGGTATCTTTGTACTTTGATAACTTACGTTTAATTGACGGTTAATCGTTATAACTTGTACCATTTCATTCTTTTTATTGAAAAACATTTAAAACAATGTACAATACTTATGTATTTATCCTAAGTAACTGTAAAGGAAGCAATTATACTAGAAATTACGAATAAAGTGTCACTGCAATGTTCGGGATTAGGATCAACTGTGAATTGTTTCTTGATCCTCGGCGCAGTATACAGTATACATATAGTTAATACCCGTACAATTAGATACCGAATAATAGCGCAATATAATGTTGCATTTGCACCAGAGGGTGCTTAGGAGTCTGTGAGAATTGTTCTAAATTAAATCTTATAATAATAAAATTACAACAGAATATGTTGTGTATTTCACGTACACGAACGAACGAAAGTACGTATCTATAATTTAAACAAAGTATAATTTATTAAAGCAAGCAATTAAGCGTAATCAATTCCGCAGTTTCAAACCTGCAGATATTTGCTCTGGTTAACCCTCAAATATTTATAGTATAAAATCAGTAAATTAAGCTGTAGTGTTAGCAATTATAATAATTTGATGAAATTTATTCATTATACCTACTTCGTAAGTTTTGTTCAAATGATTTCGGTTAGTTTAGGATAGCTTTTAGAAAAGCGAGTGATATTTTCAGATAGATTTTATTCCATACGCTTACTCATTATGCCAAAAGAAAAAATGCGACAAAGACATGTGTCAGAAAATACTACAAACGGCACAGTGAACGCCATCTGTAGCACGATGCTACATTTTTAGGATTACGTATTTTTCAACAAGGTCCACTTGTGTGGATATCTACTTGCTGAAAACGAATCCTGGCGTAGCCAACCTCAACGTGATAGGCACGTTAGCTTAATCGAATAAAATAATTCGAAGTGGTCTGTATTCT
>NW_020439053.1:171232-176978 GCF_000699045.2 Agrilus planipennis | reverse complement strand
CTGCCTGCGACGCGCTGATGAGATCCAAAAAGATCGAAATCGCGATCCGCGTCTGGCAGTTTCGACAGAATACAGACCACTTCGAATTATTTAAAAGACGTGTATTTGCGTGTACTTTAACAATATATGAGGAAATAGTTACGACCATTCTCATATAGTTACTTTGCATCTAAAACTAATTAGAAGTAACAAATGTTTTTTTTATATATTTATTGAATTGATTATATACAATGAATGTAAGTCGACGGAGTTGCGAATACGACTATTTACAACTTAAAAAAGAAAAACTTATGAACTAAGGGTTGAGATGTTGGGGGATGTGGAAATATACAAATGTATAGTGTAGTATAGGGCCGGTATCAATATTATTAATATTCAATATTCTTGGGAGGTCATGTTAAGAAAAGCGAGTATTATTGGGATACAGAACTAATTGCAAAAGCCTCTTAATATAAAGACATAGCAATAAAGAAGGCATACAGAAGAAGTTGTTACATTTACACCACACAAAATTGACAAAGCAAATAAAACATGAATTTTGAATAGTTTTTGAATATGTACAGCGAAAAGAAAAAATTAATAATATACTAAACACATAAAAAAGAAACGAATAAACTAATGCAAAAAATATATATACACGTTCGATTCAGAACAAAATGTGTAATTTCTATGTTCGAAAAATATTTTGCCTTATGTGTATACGTTTGTCTTTGTACCTTATAGGTAATTTTGAGTCTCCTCCCGGTTTATTCTGCACCACAATGCTATCACTAATTACTATTTATTCGAGTAATAAACAAAATAATTAATTCTTATAATTGCACTAGGTGCTTGTGAGGACGGAAGTTGTAGGTAGCAATGGTAATACATCTCCATAAAAGGAAGCATAACTTTGTTGTGCGTCTAAATTATTATTTTATAAATCAACGTAAGCTGTTCTTCCTTGAATTATTAACGCAGTTTTGCACGGCAATTACACATATTCTAAAGCTTTAGCTTGCTCGACTTTAAATATTTAGATGTGCATACAGGTTAACATTTTACCTACTTGTGTATGACACGATGCGACCGTAATATCTGCATTATCCTACACATAACGATATGAAATGGCTAATGATATGGTTTAAATGATTAGTAGAGATTTAGAAGCCCGTATTTTGCTACAAATAATTGTACATTCTCCTAATTGTTTTTGGAAGTTTTTCCAATCTTATGGAATTTTCCGGAATGTTCCAGTTGACTGGTGGCTTTCAAATAAGAGCAAGGGAGTAATTTTCAAAAATTGAGCTTCACAGGTCAAAAGAAGTCTCTGTTTTTAGCTAGTAGGTAATATGTTTACATGGAAAATTCTTAGGAGTATCATCATCATCATCATCATAAGGTCGTCATTCCTAAGACTGGTTGGACACGCACCTCCACTCTTTCCTATCCTGAGCTAAACTTCGCATTTCCCTAAAACTATAGTAGAACAACCCATATCCTTAACTACTTGCGAACAGTAATCTAACCTAGGTCTACCTCTACTCCTCCTAACTCCTGTTTCTGCCTCTAATATGTCTCTGACTAGACCTTCATGCCTGAGAAGGTGTCCTACCAACCTATCTTGCCTATTTCTAATTGACTTCCAATTCCATAGAGTCCTATGTTCTCCTTTTCTTTCTAATACCTCTTCATTTCTAACCTTTTCTAACCACGTTATCCTCATCATTCGCCTATAACACCACATTTTGAAGGCTTCTAACATTTTCTTTTCCGCCGCGCCCACCGTGTTCCAAACATACACCTTTAACAGCCTTTATCGAATTTCTATATTAACCGTTAGCGAGCATAAAAGTGACTTCTTTTTATTAAAGGCGACACGACCCTGCGCTATCCTCTGCTTTATATCCCTACTACTCCTTCCGTCCTGACTCATTTTACTTCCTAGAAAAAAAATTAGTTCGTCTCTACATATATTTTCACCCTGCGTTATTCAGACATAGGAACAAAGAACACTTACTCCGACATTCTTGTAGATCTCTTTTTTCAAACAGAGGTAAAGTTTCTTTTTTTTATATAATTAGTGTTAAAATTTAGAAAAGCAAACTGAAAATTTCAAATATTAGATATGTTCTGTTCCAGGAAAAAAGTATATTGTAGTTTATTTAGTCTTGCGTATATGGTCTTGGTTCTGCATATTTCACCTTAGTTTTAATCTTTGTCTTTCTCAATCGATCTTGGTTTTAGTCTTGGTCTTGTTCATTCGGTCTTGATTTTAGTCGCAGTCTTGTTCGTTTCGCTCTTGGTCTTCGTCTTGCTAGTATAAAGATGGTCTTGATCTTGGTGCAAGACCAACGTCAGGGGTGCAAGACCAAGGCCAATTTTCCTCATCATTATTAGTACTTATACCAAATCAATTTTGAAATGCACAATTCATATCAGCAAATTGTTCCCCCACTAATTTCTTAGTGTAAAGTAGCTAATCATGTAGGCTGGTGTCTATATTGAAGCCAGAAAAATTAAATCCTAACGTATAAAGGGATGGTGTACTGAAAATGAATGGAATAACAGGTCAATTGAAAAGTCCCTGGCCTAAAATAGTAAAACACATTTTTTTTGCAAAATTCGTTTTTTTTATTCAACATAATTCCCTTCAAGGGTGATACACTGATTATAGCGATCCTCCAACTTTTCGATACCATTTTTGTAGTACGATTTGTCCTTTGCTTCAAAATAGGCCTCAGTTTCGGCGATCACCTCTTCATTCGACGAAAATTTTTTCCCAACGAGCATTCTTTTGAGATCTGAGAACAGGAAGTAGTCGCTGGGGGCCAGATCTGGAGAATACGGTGGATGCGGAAGCAATTCGAAGCCCAATTCATGAATTTTTGCCATCGTTTTCACTGACTTGTGAGACGGTGCATTGTCTTGGTGAAGCAGGACTTTCTTTTTCTGCAAATGCGGTCGTTTCTCGGCGATTTCGTCCTTCAAACGGTCCAATAACGCTATGTAATAGTCGCTGTTGATGGTCCTTCCTTTTTCAAGGTAGTCAATGAAAATTATTCCACGCGCATCCCAAAATACAGACGCCATAACCTTGCCAGCCGACTGTTGCGTTTTTGCACGCTTTGGAGCGGGTTCATCGTGTGCAGTCCACTCCGATGACTGTCGATTGGACTTCGGAGTGAAATGATGGAGCCATGTTTCATCCATTGTCACATATCGACGCAAAAACTCGGGTTTATTACGCGTGATCATCTTCAAACACTGCTCTGAATCATCAACTCGTCGTTGTTTTTGGTCAAAAGTGAGCTCGCGCGGCACCCACTTTGCACAGAGCTTTCTCATACCCAAATATTCGTGAATGATGTGATGTATACGTTCCGTTGATATCTGTAGAGTGTCTGCTATTTCATTCAATTTCAATTTACGGTCATTCAAAATCATTTTGTGGATTTTTTTAATGTTTTCGTCCGTAACAGCCTCTTTTGGGCGTCCACTGCGTTCACCGTCTTCGGTGCTCATTTCACCACGTCTAAACTTAGCATACCAATCCTTGATGGTTGATTTTCCTGGGGCAGTGTCCGGAAATTCGTTATCAAGCCAAGTTTTTGCTTCAACTGTATTTTTTCCCTTCAAAAAGCAATATTTTATCAACACGCGAAATTCCTTTTTATCCATTTTTTTCACAATAACAAAAGTTGCTTCACTAAAAATGCTATAATTCACAAACTAATGATCCGACAGCCGTCAAATTTATAGACGCGTCTTTTGAAGGTTAGGACTAACTGAAAATCATATGGATTTAGTTCTGGTGCCGCCATCTATGTGTCAGGCCGGGGACTTTTCAATTGACCCTAGTAGATGTTTAAATATCTCACTATCCTTCTAAAAAACTGTACGTTACATATGTTAGTGTTCTGTGCGCCCCATTTGTTATAATTCCATCGAGCAAGTAGGTGGAGGTTTTCCTTAAGAAAGGGGTTAAACAGAGTTCCTGTTTAAATAGCGGCGTGTTCACTGAACTTTGTGCCTTGGACAGGATAAAAACATACTAACCTTTTTGCGCCATTATTAATAATGATTTTGACATGCTACTCGATCACCGTTGCATTCATGTCCGTATCGATTAAAGGCATCTATCACATCAACTCTATTCGAGTTTGTGAAAATGAATATTGGGTGAAATGGTGCGCGCCCCACGCCGCCGCCTAATTAATCTTCGGTACGTTTATTTTGGACGGCACTTATTAGTCCAATAGCGCACTTTAGTTTGTTCAGCGCGATTTCAAGAGTAATTAAATTCAATCGTCTACCTCGGTCGACGTTAATTGCACTACAGCGTAAAAGACGGCTGGACGTTTATGTGAACGTCTTTGCTTTTCATTTTCTTTAGTGGATACTCTTAGTGAATTGTTGTTAAAATTCATTAGCGATGCACGCATTAGACAGAAGGAATCGTCATCTACATAACAAGACCGACGATTTGCAGAATTCATAACGTTTATTATTAAGGCCATCTATCTACTTGACAAACTGAAACTGTGTTTGAATAAATATTTGGCCCAGGATTCTCATTCTCTCAGTTATTCGTGGATAAAGCGTTACAAAATTTCACTTTTCGATTAAAGATTTAACGTTTACAGTACACTACAGTACACTTCATTCATTATCATAAGGTCGCTAGTCCTAAGCCTGGTTGGACACGTACCTCCACTCTTTCCAATCCTGAGCTAATCTTCGCATTTCCCTCTACCACTCCTAACTCCCGTTTCTACCTCTAGTATGTCTCTGGTTAGACCTTCATGCCTGAGAAAGTGGCCTACCAATCTCTGTCTCGCCTGTTTCTTACTTGGAATGCTAGGACATGAAAAATTTTCGAGTTCTATACAAAGTCAAATAACTCATGATGGAAGCAGCGGTAAAGATATAAAACAGAAGACAGTTCAGTATCGTAGTCTAAAATAAAAATAAATCACTTCTACGAGGAGGCGGTGCAAAGGAGTCGGAGCCCAAAGACCGTTATGGAAGTCAATAAAGAAAAGAAGAGATAGAATGCCAGAGTACGAAGACACATCCCGTAAGAAAAATTTCCATTCAATTTCCATTTAAAAAATGCCATTTAATTACCACTGATAATAATTAATGGTAATAAATGGAGAATTGCCAATGGGATTCCCATTCCCGAACTCAATGGGATTTCCATTGCTGAACGCAATGGCATTACCATTACTGAACTCAATGGAAATCCCATTGCGTTCCATTGGAACTTTATCAGCATGCTTTTTTCCATAATCCATATTATTGTGTTGAGAATTTGGTTCATCAGGTACCTGAACCAAGGCACGTGCCTGGATGTCTGGCTCTTCATTATTGTGTTTACATTTTTTTTTTCACTTGCTTCTGATAAAATTACATCACTCTCACAGATGACTTCGGCTTCCTCTATATTCTGACATGGTTCAAAATCATCAAACAATGCTTCTAATGTAGGCTTTTTCACTTGTCTAGGGGTTATTTAATAAAAGGCTCCGGGTAGTTGAATACATATATAATAAACATAATAATGAATATAAACAGCAAACAGCAAAACGAGTAACAAACAGGAACTAAATATATACAACTTATATACAATATTCAATGTATCGCGTCTTCCAAAATACATACGTCTTCGTGTAATCACCATAAATACGTCTTCCGTCTTTTTTGAGCAAAAATGCTCAACGTCTAAATGAAATATACCGTTTTAATCAAACATCTTACTACC
>NW_020439053.1:136215-170760 GCF_000699045.2 Agrilus planipennis | reverse complement strand
GAGATTCGAGTCTCTCACAGAGAGACTGAATGAATAAAACTGAAAAATTGAGAGACTCGAGTCTCTCGTAGAAAGACTGGGATCTCTGAAATATGTTGAACTTAGAAAATTTTAACCATGTCTATCGAGACACCACTTATTGAGAGAATTTATAAATTTTGCATTGGTTCCCATTGAAAATCAATGGAAATTTTTCCTATGTAAATATTAATGGAATTATATTGTAAATGGAAACAATTATTTTTGAAGTTCAATGGGAATTTTTTCTACGGGGAATTATTGTAAATGGAAACTATTATTTTTCCATTTATGCCAAATGGTTTTGAATGGAATTTACAAATTTTCCATTAATTCCCATTGAATTTCAATGGAAATTTTTCTTACGGGATTCTAAAACATGAATGATTAGATTTAGAGACACATTAGAAGCAGGAACAGGAGTAAGGAGGGGCAGTTAATTTAGATTACCGTTTGTAAATAGTTCACATTTGGGATGTTCCAGGTTTCAGGATAGGGAAACAGTATTAGTACCTAATGCGTGTCCAACCATTCTTTGGACTAAGATGATAATGATATAGTGTAGTGTGATAGAGGTAAATTTCCTGTTCGTTGGTAAGTATATTTAACCCTTCAAGAGTAGAACAACAACCGTCGATTAATCATTTCGCGATTGCAAACAGAGCGGGGCAAATATCTCGAGCGTTCGTTCGTTGTTGTCGTGGCGCGTCCGTCGACAACGGCGACGCCGGTCGCTGCGCTCGCACAAGTCAACACTATAAACTTAATTCATCAAACGCTATTCCCGACGGCTTTTCCGCGATAACCCAAAACTGAGTAATGAACGATGTTCAGAACAACCAGCCCGACACTGTTTACCTTCCTTCCGCAACCACCAAATCAATCATATTAATGGCGCCGCCGCCTCTCTAAAATCCATAGTCAATATTAGACACACAATGCTACAATATATGCCATATAAACATATTAATACAATTAGCGGATTTAAAGACCTAAACAAGTCAATAGAAACAAGCTGTTGGCTTTTACTGGTGATGTGGAAAATCGATTAGCCGGTTATTGTTTCAGGATGTGTCGATTAATTACAATGATTATACTGAAAACGTATGCGTGTTTGATTGTAAAGAAACCTATTGCTTTTTTGACTGGTTTTAAATATTAAATTTTTAACGGGATTTGATTTCAACAGTCGTCCTACAATGACAAAAAATGACAGTTTTATTCAGCCTTGATTGTTGAAACAATTTGTTTGAAGATTACCTTGTGAACTAAACATAACTTGACAAATAGTTGCTTCGCGATATAATCAAATCCGGTCATACAGTGCGGATACAAAGGTCACAAAGTACGAGGGTGGATTGATAAGTTTCCGGCCTGACCAAGAAAAACAAGGTTTTTAAAAATTTTTTTTTTTTATTTCTCAACATAATCTCCTCCAAGGCTGATACATTTCTCATAGCGGTGTTCCAGTCTATTAATGCCATCTCTATAGACTGATTCGTCAAGCTCCTCAAAATAACCATTTACAGCTTCGATTACTTCTTCATTGTCCGCAAATCTCTTACCGCCAAGCCATTTTTTGAGATTAGGGAACAGAAAATAGTCACTCGGGGCTAGGTCTGGAGAGTAAGGAGGGTGCGGCATCAATTCAAACTTTAGATCGTTGATTTTAGCCGTCGCAACGATTGACGTGTGCGCTGGTGCGTTATCGTGATGAAACAAGATTTTTTTCTTCGCCAGATGAGGTCGTTTAATTTTCACCTCGTGGCTCAAACGTTGCAATAAGTCTGCGTAGTATTGACCAGTGATAGTATTACCCTTTGCAAGGTAATCAATGTATATAATACCTCTTGCATCCCAAAAAACAGTAGCCATAACCTTGTTCGCCGAAAAAATTGTTTTTGCCTTCTTTGGAGTTGGTTCCCCTGGTCCAATCCACTGTTTAGACTGTTCTTTGGTTTCAGGAGTGTAGTGGTGGACCCACGTTTCGTCAACGGTTACGAATCGACGCAAAAATTCGCTTGGATTACGCTTATACAATGACAAATTTGCGGTAGAAATGTTTTTTCGAATCAATTTTTGGTCGACTGTTAGCAAACGCGGCACCCATCTTGCACAGAGCTTTTCCATATGCAAATGTTGGTGCAAAATATGTTGCACACGTTCATATGACATCTTACAGGTCTCAGCTATCTCACGCACTTTCAATCTGCGGTCTCCCAGCACTATTTGATGAATTTTTTCGATCATATCTGGAGTTGTGACCTCAACGGGGCGTCCTGAGCGAGGCCCATCAGAGGTGCTCACACGACCCTTTTTAAACTCGGAAACCCACTGCTTAACGGTTGAATATGACGGGGAGGATGTCCCCAGTGTTGAGTCCATCTCTTTTTTAATTTCCTTCGGCGTTAACCCCTTCAAATAAAAGTATTTGATGACAGCACGATTTTCCTGCTTTTCCATTTTTACGAAAACCACAGAGGCGTCTTGTTCAGCGTGCTGTCAAACCTACACTAGCAAGGAGATCGGGCTGAAACTATAGCTACAAGCTATCCAAGGATGGTACTATAGAATGTCACCTCAAGGTAGGCCTAGTGGCGTCATCTCTTGGTTAGGCCGGAAACTTATCAATCCACCCTCGTATATAGTCGAGATCAGGTTGAAACATTAACGTAAAACAGCAAACATACATCTTATATGGGTAAAATACAATCATATATGCCTTAGACAAAAATTTTCAGTCTCTCTCGAGTCTTTCAGTCTTTCAGAGTCTTTCAGAGTCTTTCAGCGTCTCTGAGAGCGTCTCTCACAGTCTTTCACAATATTTCAGTTATTGCCTAGGTGTTTTTATGGATCTCTCACAGTGTCTGTATGAGAGACTCGAACGATAAAATTGTGAATTCAGAGATTCGAGTCTCTCACAAAGAGACTGAATGAATAAAACTGAAAAATTGAGAGACTCGAGTCTCTCGTAGAAAGACTGGGATCTCTGAGATATGTTGAACTTATCATGTCTATCGAGACACCACTTATTGAGAGATTCGAGTCTCTCGTTCAGAGATTGGATACGAAATAAAGATCTCTCTCTCGACAGTCTCTCTCAGCGACATCAGAGAGACTCGATGAGAGACGGAGACCCGAGTTTCGCTTTCAGAGACTCTGAGAGACTGAACATTTTATCTCAGGTGGGTATTATACATTATGGTAAACCTTTGAGATCGATTGCAAACATGAAGGAGGAAATTTGTAAGGATAATTTGATACAGTTTCTTGTTATGTCAAATCACAATTTACAATAATCTCGGCAATCACAATTTTGTTAACAGGTATTTTTGTTGTACTTGCATGACTTATCACAAATGAACACCTTCGAATTGATTGTTTAGTAAAAATAAGTTAGTGTCACATTTCTAATAAATTCTTAACAAGAATATTTATGTAATGACTAATATTCCTTTAATCATTTGGCATATACGTAAAATCAAAGTTTGAAAAATCGCAATAATGTACATTATAGCGTATTCTGCACATTTTACTTTCTTTATAACCAACACACACTGAACTACGAGATCATTTTTACTTACAGCGTAACCAGAATTGGTCCTAGAACCTTAGGCTTTAGCCCAAATATTTTATTATACATTTTACATAGAAGGTTGAAGGGGGACGGGGGTGTGTGTAGTGCCCACCTTACAAAATTCATTGCCCACTCTAAAATAGTTGGCAATACTAAATACATGAACATAATGTTTTTAATAAAGCATTTATCCATCTAATAACTGTTTTCATTATTTTTTTGGTGGCTTCTTTGTTTCTTCTTTAAATACCAATTTTCTATGACTAAAAGTCACTTTATTTTATGTAAATTTAACTGCATCGTAAGTCTCAACTATATCTACTGCAGGGTTTCTACATACTTATAGAGACAGTGAATGTTGTATATTAGTGTGAGGCATCACTTGAACATGTATCTCTCATTAAATTGATTCGTTACATCCAAAAGGTCCGTCAATTCCCAATGGGATTATCGAAATTAAAATGTTCCAGTGGATGATTAGTTGACCGGCTGACCCTCCCTTCGCCTTCCAAAGGAAAACTCCCTAGCTACTGTAATGTTTACATTGCGAAGGAAATTCAAGAATTAGAGACTCTATTTGAGATTATCTTATCTGATCTCTTATGGTGGGTGCTATATGCGTAAAAAAGTCATATGCCTATTATGAATTTCATAGAAATAGTTATGAAAGGGCAATTAAGATATTGATTTAGAGTTCACAAGAACTTTGCTTTTCTTGGTAAATACTTAATACAAATATTTTAAATGTATGACATTTATAGTAGAAAATATACATCAATTATTTAAATACACTGTAGAACCAATAATTTTTTAATTCTGTTACGAAACTTCCTTTGATTTGTGTTGTAGTTTTCTTTTGTTAGTTCCTTTCAAGATGCGTAATCAGTCAATAAGGAGCAACTTTTGACCTTTCCCTTGTAGGACCATCTGCGTCGTTCGTTGAATTGTTTGTATTCTAGCTTCGTACTGTTTAATAGCCCCTCTCAGTTTCTTTATATTTCTCATTAAGTTCATGTTCGCTTCTTCCACTTTCATAATTGATTCATTAGTTATTTGCTGTATTTGTTCAGTTTGCGCGTTAACGACGTTGATTTCAGCGGCAAGTTGTCTTCCAAATTCGGCCTCGTCTTCGACGCTCCTTTGGGTTTCAAGTAGCGCCTTCCTCATCTGTTCGTATATTTCAGTTTTCTCGGTGACACCGCCCCTCTTTCTGTTCTTCTCTATCTCTTCCAACGCTTTATCTCTCTTCTCCCTTTGCGCCCTGACGTCTAATAAAATCGAGTAGAACTGATCGCAAGCTTCTTTTGCTTCGTCTACCCATTTTTGTCCTTTCTCAGCTTCCTTGCGAAGTTCCCTTTTCATTTGTGAAACGATGCTTTCGTGCCGCTGTTGCATTCGTACGGCGATTTCTTCTTTCTCGTCGGAAAGTAGTTGGACAAACCTGTCCACCAATTTGGCTGGATAATACTGTTGCAACTGAGTCATGTGTTTCTTTGTAGGATCTTTGTTGATCGCAGCTTGCCACATCGCAGCGGGAAACGACACCTGATCTTCAGCACTCATTGAAAAATTGAAAAACGACTGAGGTAGTAATGATCGTTCGAGATCATCCAGGGCATCTTCCCGTTTTACTACCATTTGTTTTCTGGCGTGAACCCGTTCGTGTAATTTAAGTAGCAATTCGATCCGCTGTTGTTTCTCAGGGAGACTTTCTATGCAACCAAACTGGCCTGTATTAATTAGATTTTCTTTTAATTGTTCGATCATGTGGTTGACAGCTTTATTTTCGCAAGTCGTCACGACCCCGTCCAATTCGTCCGATATATTTCGTATTATTCCTTCATAAAATGCGATTACTCGTTTTATTTCTTCCGGATCTTTTCTTCGAGCTAATGCTGCTTCTAGATTAGATCTTGGTGGACATTTCTCTGCGAATTTCTGTTCGAACATCGCATCCAAAACGCCTTCGCCTCCGCCGAGCCATCTAGGTTCGTCATCTGCTAATGTCACAGCTAAATAAGCAAATGCTCCTTGACCATCTGGCATAGTACGGGTTGCCAAATAGGTTCGACCGTCATCTCTCCGATCTCCCTGTCCAAGCACAGAAGGATGAACACGTTTGATTTCGTTAAGCCATTCGGGCTCGGCTACTTCGGTTGCCGGGGGCCCAAAAACTTCAAGTGCGTTTGATATGTCCACCTCGTTTGGATGTTGTAAAAATGGACCTGTCAGTTTTCCTTCTTCAACGCAAAGAACCAATTGAGATAAATAAATGTTCCGATTTCGTTTCTGCTCGGTTCCTACGTGACGTTGACCGACTAGCTTTTGAAGCCATGCCTGGCATTGCTTGAACTCGTCTCCGTCGGAAAACTTATTGACCAGGCCGGTCGTGAAACCTAGGTAGAACAAGAAATCTTCGTCCAATTTATCTTCAATTTCCTTCGACATTCTTCATTTCGTTAACCAAAATTTTGTAACTGAAATTGTAATAAACTGACTAACTTAAAAAACGAAAAATTAATTTCATATGAACGATATAATTGATTTGTTTGTCAAAATTTTATGTCAAATTACTGATACTAAAAAATAAGAAAAAATAAATAGACAGTGTCACAGATACTTAATGTACCTATATGTTACCGGAAATGTTTGAAATTTAGGAATTGTATACAATTCCTAGGAAATATATGAAATTCCGATATTCTACTAGGAAATGTATAAAACTAATGCTTTTTGTTAATAATATACACTGTCAGCCCGCCTTCGGCATTAGATAAGTTCCAATCTGTCATAAATCTATCTAACCAAACAATGACGTCACCAATGCATTTGAATTTTAGTATGTTGTAGAGGTGAATATGCTGATCATTTTGATATATGTATATATATGTTGGGCGTGGAATTGATAATGAAGTATAGTTATGGAACGTTAAAAAACAATATTTGGCTGTCTATGACATAAAATAGACAATAGTACAGCAAGCTGCTTGGAGATGTATATGCATTGGTGACGTTATTGTTTGGTTAGGTGGATTTATGACAGATTGGAGTTTAATTAATGGGCTGACAGAGTGTTTTATTCACAGCAAGGATTAGTTTTATACCTTTCCTAGTACAGTATGGGAAATTCATAAAATTCCTAGGAAATGTATACATTTCCTAGGATATGTGTGTATTAAAAAATCTTTGAAACAATATTTTATACGTTTCCTAAATAGCCTCGGAATTGTAGATATTTTCTAGGAATTGTATATAATTCCTAGATTTCATACATTTCCAGTAACATATATGATTGTCCTAACTATCTGGCTTCCTTTATGTGCGTAATTCGCTACACATCATCTCCTTAGCTCAGGATGAACCAATGGACTAGTATTGTCAAATTAAAGGCCCTTGTTGCGTTAAAGGTTTATATTTTCAAAAACACAACACTATTTACAAAAACTTAATCTATAAACCTTAACCTACACATAACCCTGTTTATGTGCAGATTTCCCAAAATTATACTCCTTGAATTACAAACCCGATACGAGAGCGCCTACTCGTCTTGAAAGAAGCAAATGTCCTTCTCTTTCTGAAATTCTTTTCGAAAAACTGCCTTCCCTTCCTTGAACCTTTTTTTATTACCACTTGTTTTTAAGTTTCGATCTGCCTGCATATAACCCATAAAGTCCCAAAGAGAAAGTTAGCAGGTATAATCGCAGCCCTTCTAAATGTATATTTTGCAAAAAGGAGCAGACAACAGTTACATAGTTTTAAATTATTTTTTCTATGAAATCTGAACACTTTATATTTAATAATGGTTACTTCATCATTTTCTGAGGAATTAAACATTAAAAGCCAAAATTTTATGTAAAAATAACAACATGAGAATGTAATCACCAGTGAGACATTAAAGCTTGATGTAACTTATAAGTTTTGTAAATGTCTTTTTCCTCAATTGTAACTTTTAGCATTTATGGGCATATCACATACTTCAAACAAGTTAACAGAACTTCATCAAACATTTTTTGATTTTAACGAATTGTTGAACGTTGACTGAGCATTGAATGCTTTCTATTATATGCACCAAGAATTTTATATACAAATGCCAATGGCTTGAAATTTGAATTTGTATCGTCGGATGAATATTTTGTAACGGGGCGTTACTCAGAAATTATTTCGCAATGAACATTCATTATGTTAGTTAAGGTTCATTTGTGAGACTTGCAAGAACTAGTCTATTTTCGTAAATAAAAAATAAATGCATTCTATTGTATAAAACATTTGATATTTGATAATAATACTAAAAAAAATAGATACATCTTTTAACTATAAATGAGCACATTTAAAACATAATAAGTAGTCATTTCTATTTACGAGTCGACTCTCTTTTGGCTCTTGTGTTTTCTACAAAGCATGTTAAATCTTAAAACTACGTGGTGGAAAATGTACCTACGCATCTTCCTGAAACACATGACGCAATAATGCGCAAACCCTTCAACATGTTTTGCTTTTAATTTTACAGAAGTTCTGCTTGAAGTAATTTGATTCATCTTCATCATAAGGTCGTCAGTCCTAAGACTGGTTGGACACGTACCTCCACTCTTTCCTATCCTGAACTAATCTTCGCATTTCCCTAAAACTAGAACAGTCCACATCCTTAACTAATTGCGAACAGTAATTTAATTTAGGTCTACCTCTACCCCTCCTAACTCCTGTTTCTGTCTCTAATATGTCTCTGACTAGACCTTCATGCCTGAGAAGGAGTCCAACCAACCTATCTCGCCTATTTTTGACGTGACAACGAAAAAACATGACTCATGCGGCGTTACCTCGCTCTGAGGCGTTCCACTTAACGCGGAACGAGCGACAAAGAGGCACAATCGGTCTCCGCGTTCGGCAGCGTTCGACATCTGTCTTTCTCCTACTTGAGTGAGCGATGCGTCCGCGTGGACAGCTGCTATACAATAATACATTTACATGTTTTCGTCAAGTATGAAGTGCAGTGAAAAGTGAATGTGGTGTCAATTGTTTATAGCAACGATAATTGCGGCGATAAAGGTAATGATTCTTTCGATATTAAATATATGTTCAGTGATATATTGTCGAATTGAAGCTAGAGTTACAAAAATTTTAATGATGTTTAAANTTTTTGACGTGACAACGTCTTATAATTCGATGGAGCCGGCTGCACGCACGAAAAAACATGACTCATGCGGCGTTACCTCGCTCTGAGGCGTTCCATTTAAGGCTTGAAGTGCAAGCGAGAGCGCGGAACGAGCGACAAAGAAGCACAATCGGTCTCCGCGTTCGGCAGCGTTCGACATCTGTCTCTCTCCTACTCGAGTGAGCGATGAGTCCGCGTGGACAGCTGCTATACAATAATACATGTTTTCGTCAAGTATGAAGTCCAGTGAAAAGTGAATGTGGTGTCAAACCATTCCATCAGTATTTTCTTATGACGTTGTCACGTTCAACTATCGTCAGTAAACCGACTTTACAGACAACCAATTTTTTATTGACTTCGATAGAGTCCTCTGTTCTCCTATTCTTTCCAATACCTCTTCATTTCTAACCTTTTCTACCCACGAGATCCTCATCATCCGCCTATAACACCACATTTCGAATTTGATTCACCATACATATATTTTCATTACCTTAAACAAAATACGCTGATGCCTGCGTTTGCAACAAACTTTAGGTAGGTGCACGGTAAACACTCATATGGAAATTGAAATTGTTAGTGAGTTTTATTTCGTTAAAATGTTAAAAGCAAGTTAAAGAGCAATCGGTTCATGCATCGCGTAATATGTAATAAGAGTACGTAGTTAGAACTTCCCCTACACCTATAACTGGAACTAGAACTAAGATTCAGTTGAGTTACTTTCCTTTGACACTATTTAGGCCACATTTATACTTGGTCCTTACGCTCTTTTCATAAATATAAAACTTCAAAACAGAATATTAAAAGCATCTTTAATTAACACAGTTGCAGAGTTTGTATTACTTCATGATTTGTATGTGTTAATTTCTTGACCATTTTAGAAAATCTTCTGGAAAAGTGTGAGTTTTCTTTTCTTCGGCATCCTAGATCGGTTTTCCTTTTTAGATTTTTTCTTATTTGTCGGCTAACAGATAGTTGTAAAAAGACAGCAAATAAAATGAATATGTTACAATTATTGATATTGGTATTTAAATACTGAAAATATGCACTGTAAATGCATGCTTACATATTTCACTTTACGGGTGATAAAAACAAAGGGAATAATAAAGGCAATTCATTTATAATTATGAAATCTGATATCTTTGAGAAATAAATTAAAAGGAATTAATACCAGAAGTCTTCAAAGATCCAATTTTGGTCGATTAAAGTTTTCTTCGCATTCCTAAATATGTTAAAGTTAGTGATAATTTAGTTTATTTTACTTCACTACCGTCAAAATGGTGTAACTTGTATCATATTTTTCATATTTCAAGCAGGGTTGTCAATAATGCATTACCTTTTCTAATACATTACATAAATGGTTAATGCAGAAAATTTGCATTAGCCATTACTATTTACTATTCATAATCATCATAAGGTCGTCAGTCCTAAGACTGGTTGGACACGCACCTTCAGTCTTTCCTATCCTGAGCTAATCTTCGCATTTCCCCAAAACAACCCACATCGTTAACCATTTGCGAGCAGTAATCTAATCTAGGTCTACCGTTACTCCTCTTAACTACTGTCTCTGCCTCTAATATGTCTCTGACTAGACCTTCATGCCTGAGAATGTGTACCAACTTATCTCGCCTATTTTTATTGACTTTCATAGAGTCCTCTTCACCTATTTCTTCTAATACCCCGTCGATGTCCCCATCATTTCGCCTGTAACACCGCACATTTTAAACTCTTTTAACCTTTTCTTTCCCGCCGCGCCCATCGTCCATTTTTCGTACCTGTACATTGTCGCGCTCCTAACATACACATTTAACAATCTTTTTCGAATTTCTAAATTAACCGTTCGCGAAAATAGAAGTGACTTCTTTTTATTGAAGGCGGCACGACACTGCGCTATCCTCTGGTTTATATCCCTACTACTCCTTCAGTCCTGACTTATCTGACTTCCTACATACCTAAAATCAGCCATGTCTACTAATTTTTCGTCTCCTATCTTTATATTTGCTCTTTCCTTGCTCTTTCTTCGCTTGCATACAAGCATATATCATCTGCAAATCTGAGCATACTAATCTTTTGCCCCTGTATATCTATCTCTACAGTTGTATTGTTTTTAGTAATGTTAATTGCGTCTTGGATATATAGATTAAAAAGGAAAATTCTAAACACATTCATTGGTAACAAAAAAGTAATGGTTGATGTAAACAAATTATTTATATTAATATTTTTCTAACCCTGAGTTTAAGTGAGTTGACAGTACTATTGCTAACTTCAGCCATCACGTTTTGGATCAGTTCGTAGAAATATCTTAATAAATTTCACTGTGTGCGGTCGCAATGTTCTAAAGTTACACAGTGTACTTAAAAATAGGCAGTAGCATAAAAATCTGTCTATAAAGTAGAATTTGAGATTATATCAAAGCAATATACTATTTTATATACCGTATCTATCTATAGCTGATACCAGTTTGCATGTATCATTTCTGTCCATTATTCTCCATTTTTTATTGTCGTAGTAATGGTATCTGTAAATCTTTGAGGCATTTTATGCGCTCTTAAAGTCGTAGTGGCATCTCAGGCTCCATTTATTTTACCCTTAAATCTTAGGTATTCGTTTGTCCATTTGGTTCCTATTTTATTACCCTATTTCTGCTTGATCTAGTGACTAGTTTTGCAAAGATTTCTATTTGCCCCTTAAAAAGTTGGAAGTCATATACAACTTTAGTCATAAATAATATCTTATGGTGACAAATTTAGTCGTTATTATAATTTTCAGTTCAATAGTAAATTATTTATTCAGTGAATATTTTAGGAACAAAACATCATTAACGCTTTTTGATGTAAATAAATTCGAAAAGAATACGTCGAAAATAGTTAATATAGAAATCTTTAGAATATTAAGCATCTGTTTACAATCTTAAACGTAGACAGTAACAAAATGACGAGAAAAAAAAATATTTTTTTAACAATTAGAAATTTTTAATGTTACTCTGTAAATTTTTTAAATAGAGCTAATTTTTGGATTTTAGTGCGAGACTAAAACTAGAAAAGATTTTGTTTTTTTTTTAACCACCTCCACTGTACAGTTAAATACCTAAGTCGTTTATTACATTTTTTGTGCCATTTATTAGAGTACCTCCGCTATAAGTTGTGTACAGCAGTTTTGGATAGATATCGCTTACGTTTCTGCTTAGGTTACCATTAGCAACATCTGGTACAAACGTGAATTTCGAAGCGCAATTACAACTAACGCTTTGCAACATTAATTCTTCGGTAATATTAAAAAGTTCTGAAAATGAGTTCTCTTTGGGTAGTAAAGATTTTCAGTATAGACAACATATATTNGGGGGTAAGAGTTAGAAAAAATTAAAAATTTTGTTTGAAGCACCCTAATGGTTATTGGTGATGATTAACACGCATTCAAGAAATCAATGCGAGCAAAACTGCGAGTAAGACTTATCTGGAAATTTTGTACACATATTGTCAGGGGTACAAAAAAGGACATAGGGTATTTTTTACCAAAAAAAATATTGTTCTCGAGTGATAGAAGAATTAGTTTTATGTGATCGTCGATGATCTTTGACACGAATTTAGGACATCAACGCCGTTTCGCCGTTTCAAAAGTTGACCCGTACAGATAGGCAAAGAAACATTTTTAAATGTTTGTAGTGGTCAGAGCATTGGTGCGTAAATCCAAAAGTCCCGGGTTCGATTCCCGGCGAGGGTGTGACAACAGCAACAAAATTTCCCTCATTAGCCTAAAGTAGTTTATAGTGGGTAAAAAATTGAAAATGAATTTTCACTGTTTTCCTTCGAAATGTACTATAAAAAAGAGAAGAAATTTCTGGTTCATGTAATTTGTACTTTTAAACAAATATTTAAGGATGAGGATGTTCTAGTTTTAAGGAAATGCAAAAATTAGGAAAAAGTAGAGGTGCATGTCGATCAGTCCTATGTCTGATAACTCTATGATGAAATGGAACGTCAAAATTAAGTGACAATAATTAAAAAATTTAAAATAGGAAAGGATATTTTAATAATCATTTTTTTAATGTATCTTTTAGGTAGAGATTTATTAATTAGTATCATCATCATTATTATAAGGTCGTCAGTCCTAAGACTGCTTGGACACGCACCTGCACTCTTTGCTATCCTAAGCTAATCTTCGCATTTCCCTAGAACTAGAACAACCCACATCCTTAACTGTTTGCAAATAGTAATCCAATCTAGGTCTACCTCTGCCTCTCCTAACTCCCGTTTCTGCCTCTAATATGATTTGACTAGACCTTCATGCTTAAGAATGACCCGCCAACCTATCTCGCCTATTTCTTATTGACTTCCATAGAGTCCTCTGCTCTCCTATCCTTTCTAATACCTCTTCATTTCTAATCTTCTCTATCCATGGTATCTGTAACATGACCTGTAACACCACATGTCGAAGGCTTCTAACCTTTCCCGCTGCTCCTACTGTCCATGTTTCGCACCTGTACAGTAGCTGAAAATTTTTCAATTAAAATAAAAACAATAAGACTTTATAACAGAAAAGTTAAGTATATAGTCCTTCAGATATTTGCTTGAAACAGGAGGAATTCACAATTTTCTTAAAATAACAGTTATTATTCGTTTGTAAGTCTTTTAGCAACTTTTACTATTTATATTGACCAAGAATAGATCTAACTTGGGTAAATAATAATTTATTTACAATACCGTCTATTGACAACCATAAGTGGCCGGTAGAAGCCTCTTGTAACCACTTCTAGTGGCGCGCCTAAAATCGACTCTTTTTTTAATAAATGTAAATATTAAGGATGAATAGCATTATATTTTCTTTAGTACTCATTTTGATTGCCATTTTTAGGGTTCTGTTTTCGTTTATCCATTCGTTTGTTTATTCGTATAATCATTCTGGCACATGCCGTTTTTACATTTTATTGTTTGTTTGTATAAAGACCAACCATCGACCTTTAATGACACTGATAACATCTCGTGCTTTTCTTCTATTAGAAAGAATAATGGAAAACATCCAAACAAATTTGTTATAGGTAAGCTTTTCACATCGCGGCAAAAACTGTTTTTGGGAAAACAAAAACATTTTCACAGACGAGACGTTACAAACATATTATTGAAAAAGTAACTTGGAAACCAAAAGCAGGCTTCAAATTGCTTTGTAAAATAAAATATTTAAAGAAATGTGTAAATCAACATGAATGTAAACGTAATAACTCTAATATTAAAGGAACTTGTTATTTTTCCATTTATTTTTCTCAACAGACTATATTTCATTGTCTCTTTTATTCGTGTCAGCGAAAAGCTCACAGTTCCAAGAAAAAGAGGTGTGTTGATAAAATGTCATATCGAGTGATTTTGGTTACTTTCGTGAAAGAAATTGACGATTTCTTAAGAAATTTATTGTAGTAGGTACTAAATTCCTTACAAAATTCTAAGAAAATTGTGAAAAATGTTTCATAAAAGAAATAAATTTGCATCGTATGAAACGAAATACAAAATAAAAGTAAATGTTAAACTTAAATACTTGGATTAAGTAACATTTCCTCGATTTTATTTCTTTCTTATGTAGGAAAATAATAAAATGTTAAAAAGACTGAGAATCTTAAAGAAGTAACAATAAAGTTGACGAAATGTTGCATATTTGAATTTAATGCTTTGGTTTGTTTTGTTTCTTAACTTATAAAGAAGGTAATCAAAAAACACCCATACCAAAATATCACTAGGTTTTTGAGGTTTCAAAATCATAATGTGCTGGGTCCATTCTGAGCCCCGTATTCGTATCTAACGACAAAAATGCGTCGCAAATAACTACTTTATTGATTGTGTTGTCCTTTGTAGCGCCCTTGTGCACGATACGAAATTTCGGTCTGGCGATTCGACCAGATGTTAGAGTACATGGTACTGAATGCAGAAATTCGTCTTTTGTAGAGTAATATTTGCCAAATATGTAATAATCGAGGTTCACGATAGTTCTGTTTCATGAACCGGACAAATTGCGTTTTTACTGTTGAATGCAAAATGTTTGCTTAAGAATCAATGGGAGACGATACTGAATGCATTCCTTATTATCATCATCGTAAGGTCGTCAGTCCTAAGACTGGTTGGACACACACCTCAACTCTTTCCTATCCTGAGCTAATCTTTGTTTGTCCCCAAAACTAGAACATCCCACATCCTTAACTATTTTCGAACAGTAATCTAATCTAGGTTTACCTTTATTCCTTTTAACTCCTTTTTCTACTTCTAGTATGACTCTGACTAGCCCTTCATGCCTGAAAAGGTGTCCTACCAACCTATCTCGCCTATTTCTTATTGACTTCCATATAGTCCTCTGTCCTCCTATTCTTTCTAATACCTCTTCATTTCAAACCTTCTCTATCCACGGTATCCTCATTTCACTATCCTTCTTTTCCGCAGCGTTCACCGTCCATGTTTCACACCCGTACATCGCTGCGCACCACACATTACCTTTAACAATATTTTTCGAATTTTTTAATTGATCGTTCTCAAGTGACTTCTTTTAATCAAGGCGACTATACCCTGCATCTTCTGCTTTATATCCCTACTACTCCTTCTTTTCTGACATATCTGACTTCCTAGATACCTAAAATCAGACACTTTTTCTAATTTTTCTTCTTATATCTTTATATTCCCTACTTTTTCATCTCTTGCATAACAGTATTTTTATTTTACTTTTATTTATTTTGATACAATACTGTTTTGTCAATACCGCTTCCATTTTATTTCAAGCTATCTCTAGATAACTCGCTAGATGTTAATACTGCTATATCATCTGCAAATCTAAACATACTAATCTTTTGCCTCTGTATATCTATCCCTACAGTTGTACTATCTTTAATAATGTTGATCGCGTCTTCGAGGAAGTCAAGCAATATGACTGCATAAGTGTTCTTTAAAGACCTACATCTTCATCTAAAACTATTTCTTTCTTTTACAAAATGAACTTTATTCTACTTACTCAATAAACGGAATGTTATATTTTAAATCATCCCTCATTTTATTAAACTATCGACAACGAACGTTCAACTACTATAGTGGCGTTACGAGTGGTGGAAATAACGTGTGACATATCATGCCATAACGCCTAAATATGCGTTATCTAATTGATTTATATTACTTTGCCATTATCGTTGGTCAGTGCCAAGCCATTGGTAAAGCACCGCCACTTCTATGGGCACCCAGCATTAGGCAACCCACGCACCGAAGTGATTACCAAGATACCAAGTGGTGTGGCAGTTATTTGGTGACCAAGTGGCAGAAAGCCCGTGTAAACAAGAACAGTCGTGCGTATCAAAACGGAATGGCATGATATTAGTTTGTTGCCATTAATATCCAGCAGCTTTAATTTTCGACTGACAAGCGGATTGTAACCACGTCGAATTTGTAGTAAGTACAACTGCGTTTCGATCACTAATTGTATTTGTTTATCGAGATTTAATGCGTGAATTATTAAATTGAAATCGGTGTATACGAAATTACAATATGCACAATTTTGTCCTTGGAGAAGCCTATTCCTATCTTTATAGCAGCAACTACAGTGGAATCCGTTTATAATGATATCGAAGGGAATCGACAAACACGTCATAATAACCGGACGTCATACAAAGCGGTTTGTGAAAAAAAAAACATTTTTATGTATGTATGTATTTAATTTAATAGAGAAACATAGTAAATAATGAAATCAAAGTTGCACGTTTATTACGTACACATTAAACACTTACAAGTGTATTTTTTAATGAATATAATCTATAATTTTTGTCTGCTTTTATGTTTTCATTTTATTGTAAAAATAGTCTCTAATACTATTGTGTATAGAAGACATCGCCATGGTCAAATTATCCAGCTTGTACAACAATTGAAATCGAGAATACCAAAACGCGCGGCAAAAACGTTTATCTTTTCCTGTAGCATAGGGCCGCTGATAGGTATTCTTTTGTTTCTCATGGTTTTAAACCACTGAATTAATGCTTCATCAACATTTTCTTGTCGCGATTTTCGAAGCTTCTTCGGTTTCAAAACATTTGAATGGAACGATTGCTTAATGCGGTTCTTGTTTTTAAAAATCATTGAGATTGTCGAATGACCAACGCCTAATTCCTTTGCGAGAGATGAGTTGGATTCTCTGTTTTCTAATTGCATATTATTGCACCTTTCTCCTCAATCGTAAATGCTTTACGGCGTTGAATTGACATTCTTTTCACAGCATAGACACAAACGACAAACGAAAAATAATGCGTGACCTTCAAGCGTCAAGAATCAACGAACATTACCGAAGGTGTAAACATGATACTTTGCACTGTCGGTCATTATAACCCGACAATTTATTAAAAGTGGGTCATAATAAGCGACATGTCACTATAAGCGAAGTTATTATATCCGACTTTTTCATAAAGAATTTTATATGAAAACCAAACTTCGTAGTGTAATTACGTCATANATTCTTAGCATTAGCCGCAGGCCCATTTGGGTATGGCAATAAACTATGCCAGGGATGAGTAACGTACGGTCCGTGGGCCGCTTGTATTAAAATTTATGTATGAAATCTTTACTTTTTTAAAATTTTATATTTTTTTCTTCTAATGTTTATTATAAATAAAGTTTAATTCCCGTTGAACCGGTTCAAAAACCGGTTCACGTATTTGTTTCGGTTCGGTTCGAGTTCCGGTTCAGCAGAAAAAAAACGTTCCGAACTCCGGTTCACGGTTCGGAAAAACAAGCCGGTTCGTTCCGGTTTTTGTTCCGGTTCGGGTTCGGTTCAAACCCTTGTTTATAATAATACATATAAAAATTCGTCAAAAATTAGAAAAAAAAATCAGCAATTCTTTTTAATTTTTTTTTTCAATACGTCAGCCAATTCTCTTTATCAGAAATCATCTTTAGTTCCGGAACGCGTTCCTGTCCAAAAAGGAAGTACCGGAACGACGTTCCGGAGCGTTCCGGCTCGACAACACCACTGTGTAGTTCTACTGCTAGACCATCTATGCCTCTCACCAATTCGATATCTCACCACTGCTGCACATCTTTAGTGGTCGCTTTACCTTGGTGATGATGTTTTTTGGATGCATTCACTTATAGTTCCTACGGATTACACCCAGCTACATGGTTCCCAAATAAATTTATAATGCTTTTCGTTTTAAGAAGCGTTTGTGCATTAGCAGTATATTCATTAGTTTTATGTTTATTGGAAGGAAAAAAGGAAGCGACACAACGGAAATGACGATACGGTTTGATATCACGGAAGCTGTTCATCTTTTTGCGGGACAATTGTTCTGCTCGAGGGTAATGTGTCCTTTCTAATACTTCGCCGGTAATTGTTCAGCAAGAACCTGTCACATATTGCAGCATTTTATGTCTGCATGTCCGTATTCGTTGGTCCTTTAGTGGTTTCCAGTGTAACAAATGAACCCCTGTGTCCGTTTCAACGCGACACTTCAGAATGAACGTTTATTTAGCGGCGCACCGTGTGGCGTGGACTCGGCGTTCACGTCAACTTGAAAATAAATAACCAGCACTCGACATTTTTAAGGGACGCTTCTTGTTTTACACGACCAAGAGGTCGCTACGTTGATACCGATACGATTTCGCACTTATAAGAGTGCAATCCGCTTATAATGACATCGAAGGGAAATGACAAACACTTCATACTAAGTGGGCGTCATACAAAGCAGAGTCTTAGAAAATAAACAACTTCTAGTTTAAAAGAGAGAAAAACTACAAGTTGTGTATATTTATTAACAGAAAAAGAAAAAGAACGTTGAATCGTAATATCAATATACATAAGAAGGGTCAGAAAAATAAGCGGAAATGTTATTATTAATCATTTGGGTTACTATAGCCGGATATGATTTCTTGAGAATCAGCCATAATAAACGATATGTCATTTTAAACGGAGTCATTATATCCAAACTTTCCTATAGTGAATTTAATATGAAAACCAAACTTAACACTGCAAATACTTTATATTAAACGGTTGGTCAATATAGGCGGAGTCATAATAAACGAATCCCACTGTACTAAATTAATATTCTTGACTTTATCATGCAACTTTGGATTCTCGTCTTGCTATTTGTTCAGTAAGTACTTCCATTGCATAATCCAAATTGGGTGAATTTGGTCAATGAAAACGTTACAAAATTATTCAGTGTAGCCAGATAATGGGAAGCTTGTCGATATTCTTTACCAATTTTTAAAGAACTCATGACACACTTAACGTCATTCAACACAAGCTGGAACATATAGGCAGAGTCAACAACGATGTAAAAAATGTACAGCGCTCAAAAAAATTTAATAAAGCAATGGATTATCACACACACACACACACACACACACACACACACACACACACACATATATATATATATATATGTGTGTGCATTTATTTCTTGAAAATTTTCTGCGCGTTGCAATTTGATACTCATCGTATCCATAACTTCGGAGTAACTTTCTCGACGATATCATGTGTTTCTAATCACGAATCATTAGCGCTTTCGCCCAACGTTCTCTTGATTTTTCGTTCGAATAGGCATATACATACATATAATCTTCAGAAGTTTTAATATAAACTGTTTTTTGTGGTAAAAATTTATTAAAGACATTTCACTAACAAGTCACAGTCCAGATGTTATAAACTGTACTATGTTGCTGATGTTAATTTTACAATCAATTATTTATTATTTCTCTATTCAAATCAAAAAAATGTCCTTAGAAGGAGACTCATCAACGCTGCTTAAGTGCAAAGAAGTACACAATAAAAATTGAATCTTCAATATCAACATTTTATACCTCGTTGTCAGTACATCCCGTTCAAAACGGTAAACAATTATTAAAATAACAGATGCCCATGTTTAGTTAAGTAAACAGAAAGAGAGTATTTCGCATCAATTTACATGTGACTGCAGGGGCTGTTGGTTGAAAATTCGTACTTGAATGTTTACATAGTGGTTGAAATTCATCAACGACTAATGCTTCATATGAAATATGATATGCAACACCGGAAAATGCCTTGCTCGTATGCGTTTGACAGTCGACGTTGTTGTTGCAAAAATATGTTTCGTTTAGGGTGTACTAGTTGTGCTTACAACACCGGAACTAATCTGCTATAAAGTATATATCACTGTGCAGTATTTCTGGAGAAATATAAATATAGTTCAAGGTGTAACCAACAACCAATAAATTGATATTGTAAATCTGATTCAACCGAAGTTGTAAGGTAAAACCCCTTTTCGTTAACAACAGTGGATTTCTTCGCCTATAAACTGTAAACCGATTTTAATGATCCAGTTTTTTATTAGATAGGTTATATTCAAAGGTGGTCCTATTTAAATATGAAAGAAAATATTACATTTGTTAGTGTAGATAGTTAGGGGACGAATCCCGTTTTCAATTTATTAAAACAAAAATACTGGTATGCAAGGGATAGAAAAGTAGGGGAAGAACGAATATAAAGATAGGAGATGAAAAATTAGAATAAGTGGCCGATTTTAGGTATCTAAGAAGTCAAATAAGTCAGGACGGAAGGAGTAGAGGATAGCACAGGGTCAAGTCGCCTTCAATAAAAATAAGTCACTTATATGCTCACGAACGGTTAATTTAGAAACTCGAAAAAGGTTGTTAAAGGTGCATGTTTGAAGCACGGGCCTAAACGGGTGCGAAACATGGACAGTGGACGCGGCGGAAAAGAAAAGGTTAGAAGCGTTCTAAATGTGGTGTTACAGGCTAATGATAAGGATACCGTGGATAGAGAAGGTTAGAAATGAAGAGGTATTAGAAAGAGTAAGAGAACAGAGGACTCTGTGGAAGTCAATAAGAAATAGGCGAGATAGGTTAGTAGGAGTAGGCATGAAGGTCTAGTCAGAGACATATTAGAAGCAGAAACGGAAGTTAGGAGAAGTAGAGGTAGGCCTAGATTAGATTACTGTTCGCAAATAGTTAAGGATATGGGTTGCTCTAGTTTTAGGGAAATGCGAAGATTAGTACAGGATAGGAAAGAGTGAAGGTGCGTGTCCAACTAGTCTTAGTACTGACGACCTTATGATAATGAAGATTATATACTTACAACTGCTTATGTGTATTTTATTAAGATACAAACTACTGTTAAAGATTTTTAGTCTTTCTGTATCTATGGGTTAAAATCTTTGAAAAGGCTGAACTGATTTCAGTGATGAGAGTTTATACGCATCAAGAGGAGATCATTCGGAATTTTCGTCGCGAATCTCAGGAGTCGCATTAGTCTACTTTGGGAACCAATCATTAATTTACTATGAAGTTGACAATATAAAATTTAACATTGTCCTCGCTATAACGAATTTTTAATTACAAATAGGCGTTCATCTTGCTGAATTTGGTAACAAATTTTGGAGAATTTATATTTGCTTGTGAACAGAAAAAATGTGAAATGGAAATGGTCTTAAGAAATACATTTCCAATTTCGTTTTTCTTTTTAATTTCTTCATTTGCCATGAATGTAGAAAAGTTTTAATGAGGTAGCTTTTCAAGTTTTTTCTCACTTCACTCGAATTAAAGCTTCTTTTTAAAATGAGATTGTTGATTCAGTTATATAGGTACATACTTACAAATGTACATAATATAAGAAAAACAGAACGGACTTATATACCAGATATATAAAGAATTTTTTGTGCTGTTGAATTACAACTAATTTCAATTGTTATGTACTTATATATATAGTTATGATATGGAAAACTGGGTCAAAGCTTCTGTTTTATTTTTAACGATGCCTCTTAAAACCAAAGCTAGTAAGTTTTGCAGAACTTTGCTCGTTAGTGAATAGAAAGTGGGTTACCTCATCTTTGTGGAGGTGTATGAATAATGAATCTATACATATGCATATTATTTAAACACAACTTAACGTCTGCTTTGTTTGTATTGAATTAGTAAACTTTAATTGCATTATGAATATTAGTGTGGTATGGGACTGCGAGAGTATTAATAAAATTTTAAGGGAATTCCTATTCCCTGAAATGTTCCCAGAATAATATAAAACCAAAGTGAATGGGCTTTAAATAACCGCAATAAATAAGAACTGGATACGAAATTTAAACGTCATCCTGATTTTAAGCTAATTTCTAAATTTACGGTGTAATGCTCAGATAATAGACAGGGGTAATACAATTATAAATAGGCAGACAGCCCCCACTAGAAACAGAGGTTGCTGCTGAGATAATGCTAAAATTTTCACTTTTCATATTCCGAATGAATAATTTTTGAAGTGAAACTTTTTGTCCATCTATTGCATGTTGCATGACAGCCGGCCGTGGAGTAGGGGTAAAACTGAAAGGCGCCCATGGCTCGCATGAGCTAACCGTGCAGCATTTATATTCTCACTCATTCGTGCAAGTGCATGACATTTACATTTATAGACTGCAACTCAAAGCAAAGATGAAATTATTGATAGAATAACTGAAGTTTAAAATGATTCAATAATTCAAATAAATATTGTTCTGTTTTTAACATGCGTCTATCGTCTGAATGATTGTATTTATTATGTATTCCGTACTTTCATACACAGATTGAAATTAAAATTTATAGTTGGATATCTTGTCTACTATTGATTTGCCATTATAGATAAGATTAAGAACGTGATTTTATTTTAATACCCTAAATCGAATAATTTTCCGAAGCTTTACAGTTAAATGACTACAATCCGAAAAGTTTCATTTGCATCGTGGTTTCATAAAACCACACAATTTTTTATATGCTTACTTCACCTGTGCTCCACACATTTTATAAGTATACCGAGTTTTTTTTTTCTGTTTTTGAGTACTGTCTCGATAATGTTATTTACAAAAACGTAGGGTAAATTCACTCTCTTTATCTACTTATCCATTCCACGTTTCTAGTGGGCTGCCGACATGCTTAGAAATGTAAATTCGAAAGTGTTAAAAATTTCGTGTCTGGCTCTTCGACTATACCAATAAAGTACGTTAGGTAACCAATTTCATTGGTGGAAAAGCTGCACTACTATGTATATTCTTTTACGGAATATGAAGAAAATTTTATCAAGAAGAGCAGGGAAATGAAGAGAGAGTGTCAACACACTCAAGTATTGAAGGATTCACCGCTAGAAAAATTGTAAAGCTTCTTGATAAATGTGACAAAATAATAAGCACAAAATTGATGATCTTATTAGAATCTATCATCATCATCATCATAAGGTCATCAGTCCTAAGGCTGGTTGGACACGTACCTCCACTCTTTGCTATCCTGAGCTAAACATCGCATTTTCCTAAAACTAGAACAGCCCACATCCTTAACTATTTGCGAGGAGTAATCTAATCTAGGCCTACCTCTACCCCTCCTAACTTCCGTTTCTGCCACTAAAATGTCTCTAACTAGACCTTCATGCCTGAGAAGGTGTCCTACCAACCTATCTCGTCTATTTTTTATTGTCTTGTATAGAGTCCTCTGTTCTCCTATTCTTTCCAATACCTCTTCATTTCTAACCCTAAAAATTACCGAAACAATTGTTGGGGTGCATGTAATGCTATTTCTACCTATGTAATTTTACAAATGTGTTGTTATTCTTATTCTTTATCTGATCCAATATCAATTCAGTAATAAGAATCATATATATATATATATTAGAAAATTTTGAAAAGCGTGATTTTTGTACGTAATGCTTTTGCTATCAGTTGTTTTTAAATATATGCCATTTTAATGGTAAATATTTATTTTTCCATCAAAAGTTTTATGTTATTTTAAGTAACGTCACTCATCCCTGTGATACAAATGACCTATTAAAAGATTTTGGACATCAAATTCATTTCAAAATACCCATATCAAACTGTGTGATAAATTCGGAGATTGATAATAACCATAAATAATGATTTATCAAGCGATATAAACTGCAAAAATCGAATAAACAAGTTTTGTAACTTATGCCAAATTTACCGGTTGTGACATCCACAACGAGGAACGTCCAAAACAGCCTTTTATTATCTTTATATTACCATTAATAGGTACTCCAGTTTATCTTGAATGTGGCATACAGAAAGATACTGTAAATTGAGAGTTTGCCTTCGGCGCGCCGGATGCTAATAGTAGATTATGCAACGTGGGGTGAATGTGAGCTATATACGCATGTCGAATGCAGCCAAGCCGAAGGCTCGTTTCGTCATATACGACGTAAATTCGAATATTGTGATGTGACGAAAAATACAGTAAATGTGATTTTCTTGCCTGGTAGGTTATATTGCGCTTTCGTCTTTAAAATCAGAAAAATCATTATGCAAGGGGTCAAAGTATGACAAAAAATTGTTTTCAGTCCTCATCAAGAAGGTAGGGCAACCCCTTCCGAGAATTTAGAGTCTTCGCCTTCAAATCAGGTGACAACTTACATCAACGGATGGAGTGCGGCACTTTTTTCTTTTGGCGCATAATAAAATACCATTACTATCACTTTGTTAAAGGTTTCTGTATGTACGTATGTACTTTTTGGCACACTAGAATAAGCTTGATAAAAATTAGAATACTGCCACCTTTTCAGTTGCATACCTATCACCTCAATTCTACAGGATCATGCGGTAACCCTCTCAACGATATGATTCGATCGTAAAAAAAACAAATACAAAGCCCTTGTTATTCTCCATATAACATAAAAATGTCTTTAACAAACGTGGCTCAAACGCTCAACGAAAAGTGTTACGAACAAACCATCCTAGACAAAAATTTTCAGTCTCTCTCCAGTCTGTCAGAGTCTTTCAGCGTCTCTCATAGTCTCTCAGTTATTGCCTAGGTGTTTTTATGGATCTCACAGTCTATATATGAGAGACTCGAACGATCCCATTGTTAATTCAGAGATTCGAGTCTCTCGTTCACAGATTCGAGTCTCTCGTTCAGATACTGAATACGAAATGAGGATCTGTCTATGAGCGACTCGAGTCTCTCGTTCAGATACGCTAAACAGTTTTGACAGTCTCTCGACAGTCTCTCTCAGCGACACCAGAGAGACTCGATGATAGACGGAGACTCGACTCTTGCTTTCAGAGACTCTGAGAGACTGAACATTTTTATCTCGGGCAACGTAGAAAAATTGTAAAAGGTAAAAAAAATGAAGACACAATATTACATTTAAATTTAATTTGAGATAAATATCTAGTACAGCCCTAAAAAATCCATGTTTGTAAATTTTATAGAAAAATTATAATAAAAAAAGCATTTCGTATTTCGAATGCATTTTTCGCATCAACAGCATCGTCAATTTCAAGTAGATATATTTTTTAAAGATCTGATTATTTATATTCCGTTACGTTTTATACAAGCAAAGATGAATGGTATTTGTTAATGCTAAAAACGCGAACTGTAATTAGAAATATCCTGATTGTTAATCGATCAATCGATATTGATTTAAAATTATTATTATTAATGTTCTATATTAGGTGTTTGCATTAGATTTATCTAGGCGTGATTTTCGTTAATTGGAAATAGGCTAATTGCTGGATACAATTTTGAATAAATTTTCTAGTTCGATATAATATGTATAATAATATGATTATTATAAAGTTAGTGAAAACAAAACAGAATCTCTTAATGTGACCGTTTCATAACACTTATAATTGGTAAAGTACATTATGAAAGACTAAAACTTACATAAATTTTAGACTTAAATAATTGCAAATTTAAGTAATAAATAAAACGAAACAATTAAGCTTGTCATAGAGGAATTATATCTTATGTTTTGTAATTAAAATCACCTGTAATTGTAAAATTGATCACGAAATTCATTCATTATAAAGAAGACTTTTACAGTCATCAACTTCGATTATTTTAGGAACTAAATAAAATTTGTAATAAAATGATGCACCTACCTGCTTTTAGTGAAATAAAACCTTTGATAACTTAGTCACTGGTAACTTTTTTGTAAAATATTCTTTAAGTAAGGATAATCAAGCATTTTTTCTTCATTAGGATGTTTTTAATATTTATATTACAAGCCAAAACATTGCTTTAGCAATCATATACCTTAAATTTCGTTACGCAAAATTTATCAATTTTTGACTCCCTCTGTCACGTAACAGGGCAGTAACACCAACACCAACACAAAAGAGTGTTTAAATATGCATTACAGCGTAACTGTTGAGTATCTTCATTTATGTAAACATTCAAAATGTTTCATTAATAAGTGCCAAGTAGTAATCATTATCATTAATTTTTAAGAATGTGCATTAGTTTATCAACTTTATGAATACCCGAGTTCTGTGTTATTTAAAGTGCCTATTGGATACTAAAACGTAATGATGTGTAAAAAGAGTTCACGAATGTAGTAAACGAGATAAATCGAATAAAGTTTCATCAGATAACTCATGATTAATGGAGCGTTGAAGCGATAGTAAGACATCCAACTGCAATCGGAAAATCGTCACCTCGACCGCGGCGGTTTATTTTGTAACTTTTTCGTTGGGAGAATCTGAAAACCAGTTAGATAATTGAGATATCACTCTCTTTCTCTCCGAGGCAATAAGAACAAATGGTGGATGAAATTTGATTTCAAAAGTGCATTTTGTAAAAGATTATTAGGTTTATTTGTGGAATGGTTAAATTACCTTCATTTCTGTTGAATGTATTTTAACATAAATTTTTGTTGAAAAATTATCATATTAAACAGAATATTATGATTTATGGTGTAGCTAAAACTTAGAACTGTGTTCTTAATTTCTCCTTTGTAAATTAAAGGGATTGGTTTTTTCGTTAGTCACCGGTTTTATTCATTTGATGTTAGCTGGTAATTGTGATGAAGATTACTTTAAGTTTAAACTGGGATGTTCAAAATTGGCATAACCCACAATATTTAGGGTAATACATCCTTTTTTCAATTTATTAACTGGACTAGAGCGGTTTCTGAACCCTACTTTTATTTACGACACACGTCGTAGGGAATATCGTATACACAGGAAAGAGATGTCAGGTAGGAACTGCAGCGAACACTAGTAAAGGAAAAGGAATAACATTACACCAGCTGATGTGTAACAGAAAGAGATGCAGACAAGCAGAATTTAATCATCTTGCCAGCATTAGACGTACAGAACGCCTACTTTTACGCATAACAGACGTTGAAGGGAATATCGTAGACATAAAAGAGATGTCAAGTAGGAATTGCAGCGAACACTAGTAAAGAAAAAGGAATAACATTACACCAGCTGATGTGTAACAGAAAGAGATGCAGACAAGCAGAATTTAATCATCTTGCCAGCATTCGACGTACAGAACGCCTACTTTTACTCATGACAGACGTTGAAGGGAATATCGTAGACATAAAAGAGATGTCAGGTAGGAATTGCAGCGGACACTAATAAAGAAAAAGGAATAATATTACATCGATTGATGTGTAACAGAAAGGGATGCAGAGACAAGTAGAATTTGAGTATCTTGCCAGTATCGAACTTTAAAGAATGTTCAATATACTTAGGAATACTTAAAGATATAATTCCAATCAGACAGTTATAAATCCGACCCTGATCTTTTGCGTACCTAAGCAACCTCTTACCGCTTATCTTTTTTCACTTTGACTGTACTACTTGTGAAGCTTTTCCCAACTTAACAAGTGCGTATTCTAAACGCACAAAATGACTACAGTCCTGAATGGAAACAATAAAGAAGATACTTCCATTCTCACATATAATTTATTGCGGATTTGCCAATTTTGATTGTCCCAACTATATCGTTTTGCTTCGAATTACGAATTTCTAAAAAATCCTACTTTCACAACTAAAAGAAGAATGGGTTCGTAATATTTTATTCTACAGTTTAATTATACAAAATTGCTGATCTTACACCAATTCCACCCGCAGGAAATTAAATATTTAAACTACACACATGAACATTATCTATTTATTGTTTGCAGCCCGTTTGGACTGTTTCCACTGTATTACCTATGAATACGTGTATATAGGTATAGAGTAGAGTTTTACTTGAAAATAATTATTAAATTAGAGGGATTTATTAGACATGGAGTGTAAAATAGTGTCAGTCAGCGTGCCGTTAACTGGTTAATATAATAGCGTAACAAGCACCCTCGATGACAGTCGTCGTATTTATTGCTGTTTATTTTAACGTTCTGCCGACATTTGTGAAATGGATTCGCAAACCGTATCATATTTGTATGATTAAGTGTGCTTATAACAGTTGGATTCGCATATGGCGTGTTTGATTGTAGCACTGTGTCACACTTCACATATTTATGAATACACGAGTGCGAAATCGTAACGAGAACCATTTCATTGTGATTCAAGCTGTATGTAGTACACGTGTTGTAATTGTTGATATTATAAGAAGAAAAACGTTCAAATGCATGCAAAATTTGCATGAATATTGTCACGAGGAAAATTGTTACTTTAAGTTTTGGTAATTATTTATTTTAATTATCTGATTATATTGTGTTTTTATTATTTTGTCGTGACTGGGCGTAAGGCATTAGAATGATAAGAAAAGCGAGATCGGAAAACAATAACAGCTTTATTATACATTAAAGTTAAATAGATATTGTAATGTTCGTGGGTTTAACAAAATTAACTTGAAACTGATAACGACAAAAACTATTTATTTACACTTACTCTTCCTTTAAATATTTTTTGTTTACTTTCTGGAACCTTCTGGAAACATTCGGATAGTTTACTTTTTCTTTGAACTGCTTTCCGAGAAGGCAGGTACGACACACACATTTACAAATACGGCGCACATGAAGAAAGGCGCCCGCGGCTAGTCAGCGAATCAATAAGCCGTTCACGCACACGTGTGCCCGATCGCACTCAAACACACTCGTGTTCGCTACAATATGAAATTCAAAAAGACACAAATTACAAATAGATTTAGAGTTAGTTGTCAAGAAATTTAGATAGATAACATTACAAACAAAAACATTTATAATGCAGATAAATATACCTTAAAAGTTAGCAAAAGTACTTACGTTGATAGGAGCGTTACAATCATCTTGACCAGGAGGTAGTGCCACCAACACTTAGGATTTCTTATTGGTTATTCGTTAAGGGCAGAATTTTTTCTACTGTCCGCGATTAGACCATCGATCCCCATTCACGCGCTAAACTTATTGATGAATCAGTGATTATTTGTACATAGTTCGACATGGGTCATTCACTGGTTCTAGAAGTTTCCTTGATTTTGCCGATTTAGTGAAAACTGATGAAATTTCCGATACTAACTAGGTTAGAAACCTACTTTGTCTCTAACCAGAACTATCGAACTTGCGTTAATTTCTATTTGTACATAGATAATTCTTCGAAAAAATTCTTTTCGCTTATATTTCAAATAAATGAACTCGATATCTGTTTTATGAACTTTTACAGAATTGTAACTTTACAACTATGAAATATTTATTAATTTGGAAATATATTTTAAAGTTTAAAATATTGTAGTTTTTAGTTTCCTTAAAACTCCGCCGCATGCTCGAGATAAAAATGTTCAGTCTCTAAGAGTCTCTGAAAGCGAGACTCGAGTCTCCATCTCTCACCGAGTCTCTCTGGTGTCGCTGAGAGACTGTCGAGAGACTTTCAAAAAATTCCGTTTAGCGTCTCTGAACGAGAGACTCGAGTCGCTCATAGAGAGATCCTCATTTCGTATCCAGTCTCTGAAATGAGTCGAAAGTTCAACACGTTTTAGAGATCCCAGTCTTTCTACGAGAGACTCAAGTCTCTCAATTTTTTAGTTTTATTCATTCAGTCTCTTTGTGAGAGACTCGAATCTCTAAATTAACAATTATATCGTTCTAGTCTCTCATACAGAGACTGTGAGAGATTCATAAAAACACCTAGGCAATAAATGAGAGACTCTGAAAGACTGTGAGAGACGGTCTCAGAGACGCTGAAAGACTTTGAGAGACTAAAAATTTTTGTCTAGGGTGACTATATTGTTGTATAATATGAAGTTATTTTAAAAAACAAAGATACGAAATAACTCGAATTATTTTTTAATACATTTTCATATATAAGAGGTTTTGTTTAATTTATTTTACTCTCTTTTTAAAATACCTTGGATCGCGATTTCGAACTATTTGTTTTTCATCAATACGCCGACAAAAAACTGACCAAATTATTAAATTGAGATAGTTTTGTTTTTTGTTTCATATAAATGTACATGTAGTCCAGTATGTGACCAGACGCCTTGTGTATAAAACAGATAATTCTTTTAAAACTTAGTATGGTCTTTTTCTAAAAAAGGGCACTCCCTATTCATGCGGATTAATATCATCGACATAATATGCTAACTCTACCGTAAGGATTTCGTGCTGCAAATATAGTAATTTAATAAAGTAGTGTGTGTTCGCGGTCACTTCAATTATTTCCCTCTGCTGCGACATTTCATCCACATATTTAATAAAATATCGTATAGATTTTGTGACATGAAATACTTATGGTAATATATTCTGCTGACTCTCCTTCCTAGGTTTAAACTTTCAATAAATCATGTGCATCTTTTCTCTATATGCTTAACATTGTTTAAAATGACTTGAAATACTTACTCCTTATTACGTAGTTCTTTATGTATGTACTTATATAAAAATTTTGTACATAATCTTATGATATGTGTACTAATAACTTTGTCTTTCTTTTCAGGTAAGTCCAAGTCTACATTAATGTTCAAGTATGGAAATTATAATGTAAGTGCATCCTTATTATCTTACATTTTCAAAGGAAAATGCTAGTTCCAGTTTATTATTCTCCTTTTTCGCTTTTTTCTACGTAGTAATTTGAAAAATAACGCGCTAATTATTTTCATCTTTCTTTAGACAGTTGACAGTTACAGGTTTTAAGTCGTAAGTCTATCAAAGTTTCATGTATTCATATAATTTATATACATCTAGTAAAAGTATATTCAGATGAGAATATAATGTACATAGTAATTACGTTAATAGCCCGATAATTCAAGGGATTTATGCGGACCGTTTCTGGTGCTTCATCCGCGTTGTTTAAACGTTTGAATTTCTGTCTTTATTTTATTCGATAAATTTTTAGATGTGTGGTTTTATTTTTTTTGTGTTTTCTAGTCGGTTTGTCTCAATTTGAAAATAAAATCTCGAAGGGCTGTATTTGTCGTAGCTCACCCACATACTAAGTTTATCAGAGATTTCTTCTTACGATTCAGTTAAACTCGAAATGTTTCGCAAAATGCATCAATCTTATTCTCTGCATAAAGTACTGTAATGTAGTTTTGTCATGATTCGCATAATCAGACAAGAAAAGTTTAAATATTTATTATCGCGACGTATTGATTCAACCATGACAGACTTACGTATGCGGTCGTATACATTCTACAAAATTTTATAATTTTCTTTTTAGGCGAAATTATTGTTGTTAATCTTCTTTTATATTCTTACTGTAAACAATGAAACACTAATCTGCACACCGTTTCTATTCTGTATTTTGTTACCTTGTTTTTCTTTCCTTTCAGTTCTAAATATTTTAGCTTTTCGTCAGTCATCCATCTCCTGTTGTCTTTCCATTTCTTTGCACTGAACGTGTTTCTTCATCAATTCTGTTGCTTCTCGTTCCTATTCTCTTGTTATTCCTTCCGCCATTTGTTTATTCATTTCTTTCGTTTTCCCCAATTTCCATTTCATCTTTTTTCCATTTATATTCTGCACTCGTTTAGGATTTGCTTTTTCGACATTTTTTTATTCATTCTTGGAATTTCAGCACTACCTACATTCTACTTCCAGGTATACGAGGTCTGTTCAAAAAGTATTGCAAATTCCGAATTTCCGTGGGTTACGTATATTCGATTTTCGATTTTTTTGTGGCGTTATGTTGATACTTATGTCTCTCACTTATACCGACAAGTTTCGCCATGTTGAATATTCAGTTACTTTTTAACAGCTGCTTTGCTTGCACGTGTTTTGACTCGTCTTCGACTTTTGTTCAAACACAAAATTCACGATACTTTTTGAATAGACCTTGTACATATTAGTTCTATTTTAGTCTCTTAAAAGAGTGTGTATTTCAGCGTGAATCTTTCTAGGTCCAAATTTCACTTTTTATGCGTCTAGTATCTACATCTAGTCTGTAGGTTTTCCTGTTCCTATAGTTTGTCATCCCCAAATTTCAACTCCATACTTTGGTTTTCACCAGAGAATAAAACATTATAATTATCGCTTATTTTTAAAAAACATACTAAATTGCAAGTGTGATTACCAAAAAAAGAACTTTTTCTTTTTACCATTTTATTACAAAGCTATCTCCTGGCGTGACATTGTACCTACTTACTGCCTTGAGTTTCGTGTTAATCGTAAGTCATATGAGCATTAATAATACGGCTCATTAAATTCAACTTTTCGTCAGCAGAAGAAGCAACCGTGTGAGAAATTACTGGTAAAAGGAGCGGCTACAGATTTTGAAAACGACGCGGCGCCTCGCTGAGAAGCCGGAAGAACGTAATTTACTTGGCGCAACTGAGTGCATATAACTTGCGGTGAGATTCAGCAAAACACTCCAAACATACTCGCGTCTGATGGTGCTGCTTTAGACTGTAGTCGGGCTTCTTCAATTAATTACTGTTCCGCCACAGCCGAGTACAAAGTTTTACCAAATTTCCTAGAGCATCTGTTAGCATATCCGACATGCATAGTTGCATAGCTCCTCAATTTCTTTACTGAAACTGATGTGATAAGGTTAATTAAATTTTTCTTTCGGATGGTACTATGCATCGTACTGTTATGTTCTCCATACGGATGAAGTCGTGGGTTAAAGCTAGTCAATTATTAAAAGTGTTAAATCTTTTTAATACTTATATATAAATGCACATTTACGTTTTCTTAACGAACTTCTGATCAAACGTACCCATTTTTACGGTTCTAGTCAGTAGGCTACAGCCGAGTTGTGCTGAATTTAATTATATAACAGTAATAATTTTGTACACCATTTTCAATCTCAGATTTAGTTTCATTTTATGAATCACTTAATTGTTTGAAATTTACTTAGAACCCACTTTTTAAGATAGGGGAATGCTACCTCTACATTGAACCTTTATAAAATGAAAGAATGTATCTAAATTTATGCGAAAAACGATATCGTTATGGTGGTCATAAAACCATAGACCCGTACAAAACCGAGTCAAAACCTATTTGCAATTTAGGACACTGGTTTCGTAATTTGAACTACAGGTCCCTTAACGTGGATCATTCCGATTTCTCATCATTTAAAGAAAGATGATTTATTGTAATGATAATCACATTCTATAAGAACTGAAAATATCATTGAGAAAACATATTACAATTTTTTCATTTTTAAACTTATGAGGAATTCCGTTTGCTTCGTGGACATCGATCGTACGCGAGTTTTCTTAAATAACTAATACAAATAATTTCGAACACACTTATGATATGATGGAGTGTAATTCTTAAGAAAACTTGAATAAGCTCCGGTGTGGAGCGAAACAAATTCTCGTTTCAAATAAAATGTGTTTTGAAAATTTACAAATGATGCTATCTATTTAAACTTCTTTTTAGTTTAAAACTCGTTTTTTCTTGAAATAATTAGTAGGATGCTAAACAGAAAAGTTTATCTAATATATGACTCAATGTTCTTTGCTGGAAACTTCAATTTTATTTTTAAAAAGAAGACGTTGAATAAAACAAAGGGACTGTGTGTAGAAGCTTTTGTTTTCGACGGTAGTTACACGAGTTGTACATGTTTGTAACGATTGTATTGAATGCAGTTAACTGGGAAAACTTTCAAGTTTTGCTCTAAGAAGCTGAAAGTTTCTATATAATCCACCGGAAATGATACCAGTTTTCTCGGTAGCTGTATATGATGTAGCACGGTTTGATTTGGTATTTGTGAATGATTTTGTTCGACAACAATTCTCTCGAAAGTTTTGCTTTAAAAGGGTTCTCAGTATTTGCTGCTTAATTGTGGAGTGTAAACCATGATTTATCTTTTCATAAGACAAATCATTATTGAAATATAGCATACGAACATCCTTTAGGATAATAATCTGTAAAACATGTAGTATACTTCGTTTGCTTTCTGTAGCGATCTGACCTTCAGTTTGACCGGCGCAAAGTAGAAAAGACCAGCACTAGGCCAGAAAAGGAAAGAGACAACTTTCGGTCAAACTCTTAACTGGTGAAGAGCGTATAATCCGTACAGTACTGCACGGAAAAATTGACAATTTTATCCACTACGACTGCATTGCTTAAATATGTTGTTATTAGTACCTTTTAATAGTGAAAATATTAACGAGATGTTTATTTATATTTGAAGACATATCAAAGGCTTTAACGCTTGTTTTCGACTCGCACTACTATTCATAATTGAACAAAACTTTTGGCAGGTACTGTATGGAAAAGTATGTTTAATGAACAAGAATCGAAAGTATAATGAGCTTTTTTCTCCCTACCTACGATTTTTCCAGCGCGCGTCCAACACATTGGAAGGGGCATTTGGCTAGAGAAAGTAAATGAAGTATAAAAAACGCTTTAAATTTTTAATATTTATGTACATAGTGAGATCAGAAATATCATGGTCTTGAACGGTTTTTCAGGGTAATGTTTTCTGAAAAAATATATAAAATGCCCACCATATTGGTACGATTTGACAATATCTGTTGGTATTGTGACATCCCAGTTGGTGTTTGTGGTCAAAGTTCACGTTAAGATACACCAGCGTTGTGATATACCGAGCGGCATGGCCTAGAGGTCTAGACCATTGCTTAGCATTCGGGAGGACGCCGGTTCGATTCCGGGTCCGTCTGCCTAGGTCCAAGTTTTTCTGTGGAATACTTGGATCACTTAGGCAAATGCTGAGGCAGTAATATTC
>NW_020439053.1:126040-134606 GCF_000699045.2 Agrilus planipennis | reverse complement strand
TGGGATCTCTGAAATATGTTGAACTTAGAAAATTTTAACCATGTCTATCGAGACACCACTTATTGAGGGATTCGAGTCTCTCGTTCAGAGATTCGAGTCTCTCGTTCAAAGACTGGATACGAAATGAAGATGTCTCTATGAGGGACTCGAATCTCTCGTTCAGAGACGCTAAACAGTTTTTTTACAGTCTCTCGACAGTCTTTCTCAGTGACAGCAGAGAGACTCGATGAGAGACGGAAACTTCAGTCTCGCTTTCAGAGACTCTGAGAGACTGAACATTTTTATGTTGAATTAATGGGCCTCTTCAGTTTCGGGAACTAAAAAAGTCACTGGTGCTCAGATCTTGGGTATACGGTGGCTGCGGTATTTTTAGTGTGTTGTTTTTGGCCGAAAATTCGCGCAGATGCACACATCGTCGGGGGCGTTATCATGGTGCAAAAGCCACTTTTTGTTCTTCCATAAATCGGGGCGCTTTCGGCGGATATTTCTTAGTGACCGTTCTACCCTGTGGTAGGAATTCATGATGCACCATGTCCCTGTAATCGAAGGAAACTGTAAACGAAACCTTCACATTCGACTTAACTTGGCGCGCTTTTTTCGGTCTTGGCTCGTGCGGCAGCTTCCATTGGGATGATTGAGCTTTGGTTTCCACGTCATAACTATAAACACATGATTCGTGTCTAGTTATGACCGCCTGGATCAAATTTGGGTAGTCTAACAGCTCCTTAGAAATGTTAATGCGATGCTGTTTTTGATCGAAATTGAGTAATTTTGGTACGAATTTCGCGGCGACCCGTCTCATGCCCAAATCATTGGTAAAAATCGATCGGCAGGAGCCAATTGATATGTTTTGGATCTTCAGCAACTTCTCTAACGGTGATTCGGCGATTGGCCAATAATATTTTCTTCACTTTATCAAAGTTTTCGTCTGTTGTTGACGTGCTCGGGCGTCTAACACGCTCTTCGTTGTTCCCATCTTTTCGATCCTATCAGAACACTTTGTACCACCGATAAGCGTTGCTTCAGTCAAAGGTCGCTTCACTATATGCCATAGTCAACATTCGGAATGCATCGGCGCACTTAATTTTGTTTTTCAAACAAAATTTGATGCAGGTTCTTTGATCCATTTTTTGGAATAAGCAAAAGTCGAATCAAAATACGTGCAAGCAAAGCAGGTATCAAAAATTAACTGAACATTCAACTTGAGAGTTATGGAAACTCGAGAACATACCCTTTCTCCAACGCATAAATTGACCTTTCAGCGAGAAAAAAATAATACAAAGAAACAAGTAAAAATATCGAAAGAAATTAGTTTGTTTCTATATTTCAACTATAGGTTACCCCGGCATATTAGGAACAAAGAACACTTAGGTACTTGGATAACATTCTTTTAGAACCCTTTTTTTCAAACAGTGGTAATTGGCTTTTTTTTTTTGTATTTGGTGTTAAAATCTACTAAAGCGAAATGCAAATTTCAAATGCAAAAAATGTTTTGTTCCAAGAAAAGGACATATTAATGTTGTTTCAAATAGTTTAACTGATAAATACACCGGAAGAAATAATAAGCAATAATCACTTTTTTGAACAACTCACAATTTCAGCTATTGTTTTGTAATTAATTGTTTTACGATTCTTTGGCTAGTCGCTGAACATTGAAAGGTAATGGAGGAAATTTGGCCGTAGGTTCGTGTTCAGAATATAAAAATACGTAAGTTAATTGGTCAAATGCTGAATAGTACATATTGTTAACTTACTGAATCTTTTGATGGATAAATGTAATAAAATAATTGAGAAATGGTAAAATGTATTTTTTCGTGCACGTCACGATTGCCATTTCCGCTCAAAACGGTCGTAGTTGTTATGTTTCGTGAGTTTTCGGTTAACAAATCACGAGACGTGACAGAGACACTCTAACTATTTGTCAGACGTAATACTTCTGCTTTCTCCCGATAGCAGCAAAAATTTATTGGCCATAGTAGATCATGACGTAAATCTTGAAAAGATCGTAACGCTAACTGACAATATGACTCGAGCAGCAAGGATTTGTAGCAAAGCTTGCAATATTGTATTTCGATGGAAACGGGTATTTTTTATTTCGAAATACGTAGTAGAGACCAATCCGTGAAAACCGAAATGTTATTATGTTTTCTCGATAGTCAAAATGTCAAATCAAGACTCAACAGGCTACAGACTCTGTTTTAATTCGAATTTTATTGAGCAATTGCAGCGTGTAGAGAACGTTCTCGGCACGTAGTGTATCGACCGTTCGTAATAGATTGCGTTCTGGGTATTAGTCCTTTACCGAGGAAAGTTTCCGATGATGAATGTTCAGTATGCAATAATACGATAAATGCCGAATTGAATTTTTGTTTATTTAGTTTCCAAAAAGAAACTAATCTAAAAACGTATCATTATGTTAATATATACGTGACCTTTACAATAGTAAACCTAAAAAACCTCGAGATTAAATATTAATCATGTTAACAGTCTTCAGCAAAAGAAAATCCTTCATAAATGCGTTTAATTGTACCTGAGATTAGTAATTGAAATGATGACTGATGTATAAAAGTAGATTTAATTATTTTGTAGAGATAAATAATTCACAATTTTTGAGCCTTGTGGATCCCTACTTATTAATTTACTCTAACGGTTTTTTGAAGGGTTTTTATGAAAAATTAGAATCGGGAAATGGAAATCAAGGAATGGAAGTTCAATAGCATGTAAAATGTAAAAAAAAGATTTATTAGTTGGCACGTATAGAGATATTGAAATTGTGTACGATTGTCCTGGATCGACTTTGGTTATGTTCCTAATACAGACCTACACTTCCCCTAGTAGTTTACAACACTTTCGTTTATTTTATTATAGAGACTGTAGTTAATTACGAATATCGAAATAGACTGACATTAATTTAAACGTAAATCATTACTTTTTTCGTTATTTAAAAAAAGGGTTAATTACAATATTGGTCGAAATTATTATTTTACACCTGATATAAAAAGACAATTATGTAATATTTATTATTCTTTTTTGTTTATTTTAATCACAGTGGAAATACTTAATCAGCAACAAAATATCTTCGGAATGTACTGTCTTGAGAATTTTTCACTTTAAAAACAAATGAACAGTCTTTCTACGACTTCTGCAAGGTATTTTCTCTGAGTTATTATCCTTATTAATTGTTTCAGTCATTTTACAGAAGTCTTCTTGTAATTTTAGGATTCAGATAAAATTCCTTGGTGGTTTTGCTTGTTAGAGGATTCTTATTTTTTTTTTNTGTCGCTGAGAGACTGTCGAGAGACTTTCAAAAAATTCCGTTTAGCGTCTCTGAACGAGAGACTCGAGTCGCTCATAGAGAGATCCTCATTTCGTATCCAGTCTCTGAAATGAGTCGAAAGTTCAACACGTTTTAGAGATCCCAGTCTTTCTACGAGAGACTCAAGTCTCTCAATTTTTTAGTTTTATTCATTCAGTCTCTTTGTGAGAGACTCGAATCTCTAAATTAACAATTATATCGTTCTAGTCTCTCATACAGAGACTGTGAGAGATTCATAAAAACACCTAGGCAATAAATGAGAGACTCTGAAAGACTGTGAGAGACGGTCTCAGAGACGCTGAAAGACTTTGAGAGACTAAAAATTTTTGTCTAGGGTGACTATATTGTTGTATAATATGAAGTTATTTTAAAAAACAAAGATACGAAATAACTCGAATTATTTTTTAATACATTTTCATATATAAGAGGTTTTGTTTAATTTATTTTACTCTCTTTTTAAAATACCTTGGATCGCGATTTCGAACTATTTGTTTTTCATCAATACGCCGACAAAAAACTGACCAAATTATTAAATTGAGATAGTTTTGTTTTTTGTTTCATATAAATGTACATGTAGTCCAGTATGTGACCAGACGCCTTGTGTATAAAACAGATAATTCTTTTAAAACTTAGTATGGTCTTTTTCTAAAAAAGGGCACTCCCTATTCATGCGGATTAATATCATCGACATAATATGCTAACTCTACCGTAAGGATTTCGTGCTGCAAATATAGTAATTTAATAAAGTAGTGTGTGTTCGCGGTCACTTCAATTATTTCCCTCTGCTGCGACATTTCATCCACATATTTAATAAAATATCGTATAGATTTTGTGACATGAAATACTTATGGTAATATATTCTGCTGACTCTCCTTCCTAGGTTTAAACTTTCAATAAATCATGTGCATCTTTTCTCTATATGCTTAACATTGTTTAAAATGACTTGAAATACTTACTCCTTATTACGTAGTTCTTTATGTATGTACTTATATAAAAATTTTGTACATAATCTTATGATATGTGTACTAATAACTTTGTCTTTCTTTTCAGGTAAGTCCAAGTCTACATTAATGTTCAAGTATGGAAATTATAATGTAAGTGCATCCTTATTATCTTACATTTTCAAAGGAAAATGCTAGTTCCAGTTTATTATTCTCCTTTTTCGCTTTTTTCTACGTAGTAATTTGAAAAATAACGCGCTAATTATTTTCATCTTTCTTTAGACAGTTGACAGTTACAGGTTTTAAGTCGTAAGTCTATCAAAGTTTCATGTATTCATATAATTTATATACATCTAGTAAAAGTATATTCAGATGAGAATATAATGTACATAGTAATTACGTTAATAGCCCGATAATTCAAGGGATTTATGCGGACCGTTTCTGGTGCTTCATCCGCGTTGTTTAAACGTTTGAATTTCTGTCTTTATTTTATTCGATAAATTTTTAGATGTGTGGTTTTATTTTTTTTGTGTTTTCTAGTCGGTTTGTCTCAATTTGAAAATAAAATCTCGAAGGGCTGTATTTGTCGTAGCTCACCCACATACTAAGTTTATCAGAGATTTCTTCTTACGATTCAGTTAAACTCGAAATGTTTCGCAAAATGCATCAATCTTATTCTCTGCATAAAGTACTGTAATGTAGTTTTGTCATGATTCGCATAATCAGACAAGAAAAGTTTAAATATTTATTATCGCGACGTATTGATTCAACCATGACAGACTTACGTATGCGGTCGTATACATTCTACAAAATTTTATAATTTTCTTTTTAGGCGAAATTATTGTTGTTAATCTTCTTTTATATTCTTACTGTAAACAATGAAACACTAATCTGCACACCGTTTCTATTCTGTATTTTGTTACCTTGTTTTTCTTTCCTTTCAGTTCTAAATATTTTAGCTTTTCGTCAGTCATCCATCTCCTGTTGTCTTTCCATTTCTTTGCACTGAACGTGTTTCTTCATCAATTCTGTTGCTTCTCGTTCCTATTCTCTTGTTATTCCTTCCGCCATTTGTTTATTCATTTCTTTCGTTTTCCCCAATTTCCATTTCATCTTTTTTCCATTTATATTCTGCACTCGTTTAGGATTTGCTTTTTCGACATTTTTTTATTCATTCTTGGAATTTCAGCACTACCTACATTCTACTTCCAGGTATACGAGGTCTGTTCAAAAAGTATTGCAAATTCCGAATTTCCGTGGGTTACGTATATTCGATTTTCGATTTTTTTGTGGCGTTATGTTGATACTTATGTCTCTCACTTATACCGACAAGTTTCGCCATGTTGAATATTCAGTTACTTTTTAACAGCTGCTTTGCTTGCACGTGTTTTGACTCGTCTTCGACTTTTGTTCAAACACAAAATTCACGATACTTTTTGAATAGACCTTGTACATATTAGTTCTATTTTAGTCTCTTAAAAGAGTGTGTATTTCAGCGTGAATCTTTCTAGGTCCAAATTTCACTTTTTATGCGTCTAGTATCTACATCTAGTCTGTAGGTTTTCCTGTTCCTATAGTTTGTCATCCCCAAATTTCAACTCCATACTTTGGTTTTCACCAGAGAATAAAACATTATAATTATCGCTTATTTTTAAAAAACATACTAAATTGCAAGTGTGATTACCAAAAAAAGAACTTTTTCTTTTTACCATTTTATTACAAAGCTATCTCCTGGCGTGACATTGTACCTACTTACTGCCTTGAGTTTCGTGTTAATCGTAAGTCATATGAGCATTAATAATACGGCTCATTAAATTCAACTTTTCGTCAGCAGAAGAAGCAACCGTGTGAGAAATTACTGGTAAAAGGAGCGGCTACAGATTTTGAAAACGACGCGGCGCCTCGCTGAGAAGCCGGAAGAACGTAATTTACTTGGCGCAACTGAGTGCATATAACTTGCGGTGAGATTCAGCAAAACACTCCAAACATACTCGCGTCTGATGGTGCTGCTTTAGACTGTAGTCGGGCTTCTTCAATTAATTACTGTTCCGCCACAGCCGAGTACAAAGTTTTACCAAATTTCCTAGAGCATCTGTTAGCATATCCGACATGCATAGTTGCATAGCTCCTCAATTTCTTTACTGAAACTGATGTGATAAGGTTAATTAAATTTTTCTTTCGGATGGTACTATGCATCGTACTGTTATGTTCTCCATACGGATGAAGTCGTGGGTTAAAGCTAGTCAATTATTAAAAGTGTTAAATCTTTTTAATACTTATATATAAATGCACATTTACGTTTTCTTAACGAACTTCTGATCAAACGTACCCATTTTTACGGTTCTAGTCAGTAGGCTACAGCCGAGTTGTGCTGAATTTAATTATATAACAGTAATAATTTTGTACACCATTTTCAATCTCAGATTTAGTTTCATTTTATGAATCACTTAATTGTTTGAAATTTACTTAGAACCCACTTTTTAAGATAGGGGAATGCTACCTCTACATTGAACCTTTATAAAATGAAAGAATGTATCTAAATTTATGCGAAAAACGATATCGTTATGGTGGTCATAAAACCATAGACCCGTACAAAACCGAGTCAAAACCTATTTGCAATTTAGGACACTGGTTTCGTAATTTGAACTACAGGTCCCTTAACGTGGATCATTCCGATTTCTCATCATTTAAAGAAAGATGATTTATTGTAATGATAATCACATTCTATAAGAACTGAAAATATCATTGAGAAAACATATTACAATTTTTTCATTTTTAAACTTATGAGGAATTCCGTTTGCTTCGTGGACATCGATCGTACGCGAGTTTTCTTAAATAACTAATACAAATAATTTCGAACACACTTATGATATGATGGAGTGTAATTCTTAAGAAAACTTGAATAAGCTCCGGTGTGGAGCGAAACAAATTCTCGTTTCAAATAAAATGTGTTTTGAAAATTTACAAATGATGCTATCTATTTAAACTTCTTTTTAGTTTAAAACTCGTTTTTTCTTGAAATAATTAGTAGGATGCTAAACAGAAAAGTTTATCTAATATATGACTCAATGTTCTTTGCTGGAAACTTCAATTTTATTTTTAAAAAGAAGACGTTGAATAAAACAAAGGGACTGTGTGTAGAAGCTTTTGTTTTCGACGGTAGTTACACGAGTTGTACATGTTTGTAACGATTGTATTGAATGCAGTTAACTGGGAAAACTTTCAAGTTTTGCTCTAAGAAGCTGAAAGTTTCTATATAATCCACCGGAAATGATACCAGTTTTCTCGGTAGCTGTATATGATGTAGCACGGTTTGATTTGGTATTTGTGAATGATTTTGTTCGACAACAATTCTCTCGAAAGTTTTGCTTTAAAAGGGTTCTCAGTATTTGCTGCTTAATTGTGGAGTGTAAACCATGATTTATCTTTTCATAAGACAAATCATTATTGAAATATAGCATACGAACATCCTTTAGGATAATAATCTGTAAAACATGTAGTATACTTCGTTTGCTTTCTGTAGCGATCTGACCTTCAGTTTGACCGGCGCAAAGTAGAAAAGACCAGCACTAGGCCAGAAAAGGAAAGAGACAACTTTCGGTCAAACTCTTAACTGGTGAAGAGCGTATAATCCGTACAGTACTGCACGGAAAAATTGACAATTTTATCCACTACGACTGCATTGCTTAAATATGTTGTTATTAGTACCTTTTAATAGTGAAAATATTAACGAGATGTTTATTTATATTTGAAGACATATCAAAGGCTTTAACGCTTGTTTTCGACTCGCACTACTATTCATAATTGAACAAAACTTTTGGCAGGTACTGTATGGAAAAGTATGTTTAATGAACAAGAATCGAAAGTATAATGAGCTTTTTTCTCCCTACCTACGATTTTTCCAGCGCGCGTCCAACACATTGGAAGGGGCATTTGGCTAGAGAAAGTAAATGAAGTATAAAAAACGCTTTAAATTTTTAATATTTATGTACATAGTGAGATCAGAAATATCATGGTCTTGAACGGTTTTTCAGGGTAATGTTTTCTGAAAAAATATATAAAATGCCCACCATATTGGTACGATTTGACAATATCTGTTGGTATTGTGACATCCCAGTTGGTGTTTGTGGTCAAAGTTCACGTTAAGATACACCAGCGTTGTGATATACCGAGCGGCATGGCCTAGAGGTCTAGACCATTGCTTAGCATTCGGGAGGACGCCGGTTCGATTCCGGGTCCGTCTGCCTAGGTCCAAGTTTTTCTGTGGAATACTTGGATCACTTAGGCAAATGCTGAGGCAGTAATATTC
>NW_020439053.1:113330-121267 GCF_000699045.2 Agrilus planipennis | reverse complement strand
AGCTTGCCACTCAAGCTTCTTCAGAGATCTTCCTATCTTTGATGCTGGAAGCTCACCACTCAAGCTTCTTCAGAGACTCTCCTAAATTTCATACTGATAGCTTGCCACTCAAGTTTCTTCAGAGATCTTCCTATCTTTGATGCTGGAAGGTCGCCACTCAAGCTTATTCAGAAACCCTTCTAAATTTGATACTGAAAGCTTGCCACTCAAGCTTCTTCAGAGATCTTCCTATCTTTGATGCTGGAAGGTCGCCACTCAAGCTTATTCAGAAACCCTTCTATATTTGATACTGAAAGCTTGCCACTCAAGCTTCTTCAGAGATCTTCCTATCTTTGATGCTGGAAGCTCACCACTCAAGCTTCTTCAGAGACTCTCCTAAATTTCATACTGATAGCTTGCCACTCAAGTTTCTTCAGAGATCTTCCTATCTTTGATGCTGGAAGGTCGCCACTCAAGCTTATTCAGAAACCCTTCTAAATTTGATACTGAAAGCTTGCCACTCAAGCTTCTTCAGAGATCTTCCTATCTTTGATGCTGGAAGGTCGCCACTCAAGCTTATTCAGAAACCCTTCTATATTTGATACTGAAAGCTTGCCACTCAAGCTTCTTCAGAGATCTTCCTATCTTTGATGCTGGAAGCTCACCACTCAAGCTTCTTCAGAGACTCTCCTAAATTTCATACTGATAGCTTGCCACTCAAGTTTCTTCAGAGATCTTCCTATCTTTGATGCTGGAAGGTCGCCACTCAAGCTTATTCAGAAACCCTTCTATATTTGATACTGAAAGCTTGCCACTCAAGCTTCTTCAGAGATCTTGATGCTGGAAGCTCACCACTCAAGCTTCTTCAGAGGTCCTCCCATCTTTGATGTTGGAAGCTCGCTATTCAAACTTCTTCCAAGATCCTCCCATCTTTAATGCTGGAAGCTCACCACTCAAGCTTCTTCCGAGATTCTCTTAAATTTGATACTGAAAGCTTGCCACTCAAGCTTCTTCAGAGATCCTCCTATCTTTGATGCTGGAAGGTCGCCACTCAAGCTTGTTCAGAAACCTTTCTATATTTGATACTGAAAGCTTGCCACTCAAGATTGTTCAGAAACCCTTCTATATTTGATAGTGAAAGCTTACCACTCAAGCTTCATCAAGATCCTCCTATCTTTGATGCTGGAAGCTCACTACTAAATCTTCTTCAGAGGTCCTACCATCTTTGATGTTGGAAGCTTGCCATTCAAACTTCTTCCAAGATTCTCCCATCTTTAATGCTGGAAGCTCGTCATTCAAACTTCTTCAGCGATCCTCCTATCTATGATGCTGGAATCTCGCCACTCTTTCTAGCAAAACGTTAATAAGTAACAACAACCAATCACAGTCTTTAGACCCGAATTAAGACAGCATCAGTTCACAGATGAAATGATAATAGCATCATTATTATTTTATTTAATGATATTCTGTTCAATCGTTGATGTCTGTCGATGTGTAGTTAATCAAGTATTTTATTAAGGACTTTGTCCGCACGCATTTTATACACCTTTTTTGTGATACTGCTTATTTTATTGTTGCTGGGAAATTCTGCCAGCTCTTTTATAATATTCAATTTAGTTTAATAACACAAGTAGCGATGCTTGTAAGAATTTCATTGCATTTTTGAGCATGCAACATCGATGCGAAACTTCTTATTAAAAATCGAAACAAAAAATGTAAAACTTGAGCTTCAAGAAGTACGACCATGGTAACTATGTACTTCATGCTGTATTTTTATTAAACAGAATCGTAATTTCTTTTAATAGTTCATTTTTTAATTCTATCTATCTATTTTTAAATCGTGTAAATCGAAGTTTGAAGAATACATTCATAAAAAAATCGAGGCCCAGAAGATCGTCAAAAATTGATCTTTTATCGATTTGTCTATGAGTTTTTATATGGAAAACGAAACTTTATGGTTGTTACAGTCTTACCGAAAGAAAGACAAAAATCGAATCTGAAATTACTGGACCTGCTTATTACTTAATATCAAATAAAGAAATCGGTTTTAGTCGTGACTCAAAGAAAGAATCTTTCGATTAATCAATCTCAAATAGCGAATCTTTTGTTATCAGTTGCTTTTAGGGTTCTAAAGCTCAAATGCATCACTTATTTTTTCGTCTGTTGGTCTGTCTGTTTGTCAAAACGTTTTCTCTCAGGAACGCGTGGAAGTATCAAGTTGAAATTAATATTGAATACTCAAGTTTGTAATACCTTGAAGCTTGGAAAAAATCAAACGGACGAATCTGTAAGTTTGTAGGGTACTCTCGGTGCGCGTTTTTGTCTGAGTTATGAGTAAACGTAAAGAAGACCGAACAGCTTATACAGTTTTCGAGTTATTAATCCTAAAAGTTGTTCAATTAGTTTTGATTGCCCTTTCGAGGAGACCGTGAAAATCGATTTTTGTAATTACCAATAAAGAAAAACATGTTTTCAAAACAACGGCCTCCGTATAAAGGAATTAGTACACGACACTAATTACTAATGGCGCTTGCAGATGCTGCCGTTTGCAATCAACGTTGTCGTAATAACGTCACATAAAAAAAATAATAAAGGCCGTCGGGTCGTTTCTGAATGTGCTTTCGTGCAATCGATATTTCGGGAAGAATTTCCGACAGCATCCTCGCATATCTTCACGCTTGGTTTAAGACGCGCACCAACGTATTATATACCGCCACCAGTAGCACGCCATCTCGGACACTTGGCATTATTCGATTTAATGAAAAGGACAGATGATGCCACCCCCGCTAACGCAGCGCAGGCATTGTCTGCAGATGTTCAATTTCTCGTCGTCAACGACCAACATGACGATAAGATCCGACATGCGATATGCATACGTATACGGACTTATAAGTACGTGTATACATATGAATGCACGTTAGCCTAGCTCGAGAACAATATCATCCCCATACGGGAATAACGGCTGCCAATTGTACAAATCCTCGGAGAAATGGACCATGTATTCATACGTACTGACATGTAAATATTATGTTAAACTTGATACATTTTCGTCCGTTACGAATATATTCATATATTATACCGTGACAAAATTATTACATATATGTATATATCTANTATTCTGTCGAAACTGCCAGACGCGGATCGCGATTTCGATCTTTTTGGATCTCATCAGCGCGTCGCAGGCAGCTCCGACAGAACACAGACCAACCTTTACCTGCTGTCTTAACAGCGCGTTTTAGAAAATACTACAAATGGCGTGGTGAGCGCCATCTGTAGTACGATGCCACATTTGAGGATTACATATGCTCCAACAAGGTCCATTTAAAAATATGGATAACTTGCTAAAACGAATCCCGGCGTAGCTCATCTCAACGTGATAGGCACGTTATCCATATTTTTAAATGGACCTTGTTGGAGAATATGTAATCCTCAAATCTAGCATCGTACTACAGATGGCGCTCACCACGCCATTTGTAGTATTTTCCAGAAAGATATTTGATTGCCCTAATGCTGTACTATTTAAAATGGATGCCCGCATGGTGCTATTTGAAATTTCAACCCCGCATCGCATTGCTTTACATTTTATCGACCCGCTTTCCGCCATAAACGAATCGCGAACTGATAGAGCGAACAATTCAAAGATTTTAAACAAGCACCGACGCACAACGAACGTAAAAGAAATTCCAACTTGACACGAAATTCTCGTAAATGCAGAATTTACGCAAAAAGCGATTTACTAATGAATAATTACACTCCAGGCCATTAGTCTGGGGCTTTAACTTTAATTGCCTTCGGTATTGCAGTAGATCTTGTGAAAGTTTTATGAAATTCAGAACATCATCATAAATACATTACGTAATTTTATATTATTTAAATTTTCCTGATGTAGTGATGAGCAAGGCAAGACCAAGACTAAAATTATCCCACTCTTGGTATTGGTCTTGGTCCTTCTTATTCGGACTTGGCCGTGATCTTGCTGATATAGTCTAGATCTTAGTCTTGGTCGTGGTTTTGCGTGTTGCCCATTTAATCTGATACTTACGTCTTTTTTAGTAATTGTTCTAAGCAAACATTTTTCTATTTATCGTCATAAATGCTGAAATTTTCTGTCATACCAGGTCTGTTCAAAAAGTATCGCGAATTTAGTGTTTTTTCAAAAATGATTTATTCATTCAAGAATATCTATTTTGTCTCCACCAGATATTATACACTTGTGCCAACGTTTTTTCCAATCCTCGAAGCACTTCAAAAAAGAAATCATTGATGTTGTTCAGCTGCTCCTTCGATGTCGTCTTTGTCTCTTCAATTGTAGTGCAGCGTCGTCCTTTCCCTAGACAAAAATTTTCAGTCTCTCTCCAGTCTCTCAGAGTCTTTCAGCGTCTCTGAAAGCGTCTCTCACAGTCTCTCAGTTATTGCCTAGGTGTTTTTATGGATCTCTCGCAGTCTCTGTATGAGAGACTCGAACGATAAAATTGTTAATTCAATGATTCGAGTCTCTCTGTGAGAGACTGAATGAATAAAATTGAACAATTGAGAGCCTCGAGTCTCTTGTTGAAAGACTGGGATCTCAAAAATATGTTGAACTTAGACAATTTTAACCATGTCTATCGAGACACCGAGACACCACTTATTGAGAGATTCGAGTCTCTCGTTCAGAGATTCCAGTCTCTCGTTCAGAGACTGGATGCGAAATGTGAATCTCTCTATGAGCGACTCGAGTCTCTCGTTCAGAGACGCTAGACAGTTTTTTTTGACAGTCTCTCGACAGTCTCTCTCAGCGACACCAGAGAGACTCGATGAGAGACGGAGACTCGAGTCTCACTTTCAGAGACTCTGAGAGACTGAACATTTTTATCTCGGGTGATGAAACAGTTGATTTCTAAGTAAAATATTTTACATACTGTGTTTCCAGTTCAATATCACTAATTTCTAACTCGGCATACTTCAATCCGTCAACAACTGTTACATTCATTCCATACCTATTGCCTACGTTAGCGCCATTTTGGAGGGTTTTGCACTATTCCCCCCATATGAGGTAGTTCCCCTTAACTCTACCCTCCAAATTCAAGACTAATCTATCAAATTATGCCTGCGATGACTTCAACTTGTTAACGTAAAACGCCTATAGCGTTTGGCAATTGTAATAAACCGATTTAATTAAAATGTGTGCTACTTCGACAGATGAAAAATAAACCAACATCAATAAACGTTCTTCATAATAACAATTATCAGTAATATCTGTATATCGTCGCATAAATGTAATTCATATCGTGTTAGGAAAGCAATTACTATAACATAATGTAAAAACAATTTATAAAACTAAATGTGATGAATTTTTATGGTGTAGTTAATGTTCAAGATTGTATCCATCTAGTGAATAATAAAACACCAAAAATAGCGTACAGTTAAATATGCCTAGACTAAACTTGCATATCTTTCTCTAAAGAAATTAGACCAACATTTTACAACCTTCTGTGGAAAATATTTCTGTCTTTAACTTCTTCAAAACTTTGAAATATATCTTTCCATTTATAGTGCAATCGTAAATGTTTAGATAAAAGTTACATCAAATTTCTTCTCCAACTTCCTGTAGTCATATCAGAATTTCAATAGGGATGTTAGCTACGTTTTAAGATGGATGGTGTTAGAATTTTATCTCCCATTTTCTAATAAGTTGTCGAGTTCATCACGTAACCTTCTATGGCATAAGGATTAATTGTTAGATAGAAACAATGGCAGAAGATCTCCTAGACCCTACCGAGATCCCGTTGATAATAACGTCGAGTAACTCTAGTCCCGAAGTAGCCCGTCACTCTACCGACTGTAGTCGACTTCTCACTCAGGAAAGTTTGGAAACGTCATCGGAAATCCGGAAGCACAGTATGGCAGACGAAAACGAATGTAATGAGAGTGCCGATGTTGAAGAAAAGAAGGGCAATTGTGGCAACGAAAGAAAGACGTTGGGGGGTAGTTTGAAGTATGAAATCGGGCGGAACAGGTCGGTCACCAATTTGATCGGATTGCCGGCAAAGTGGAGCAGTGTGCGTATCAAAGGGACTGGATTCAAGGACTCGAGGAAAAGTATCGTCAAAATTGAACCGTGCAATGGGATAGGGACCCTTGGTGTTGTAGCGAACAATGACTACCAAAACTTGAAGAGTCCGCACCATCACCATAACATGAAAAATATCGGAGATGTAAGTTAAATGTTAAATTTCACACAAACTAAACATGTTTGACGTGATCTAGGTTTTAACCTCGTCAAATGTGCATAATAAGATTCAGAATTTCTGTGGCCAGTGTCATGGTGCCTACAAAATTTTCTGAACTGAAATATTTTGCACATTTGACGACCTTTCATAACAGAATAATTGGTTTTGTATTAATTGATTGCTTTGGAGGGTAGCTCCGAAGTAGGGCATTGGAATCACATTGAATTACTGCAACAATTTACTGGAAAATTAAATTCGAAAGATTCAAAGTAGTGGTTTAGGGAGGTTCTAGTAGTAAAGACTCCTCCTATGAAGATATTTGCGACAATAATAAAAACTAAATGACTTTACAAGACCATTGCAAATTTTAACGTAATCGAAGGCTTTGAAGGAGTAGTTCCTAAAATGGTCTATGTTGACCGCTGAGGATCGACTCCGAACTTCAAAAGAACACAAAAACAAAAATTTAGGATATGTTAGATATACACAAATGGACATACTCGAAAATGGATTCCATTTGGACAAATCGTGGCTGAAATGTTGGTTTTCGATAAATTGAGTACCTACACTGATATAGTACCTACATAATATAAGTTAAGTCAAACACAGATTAGAAGTTTGAAAGCAGAGGGTCTACCAAAACAGGAAAAATTCTATAAGACAAAAAAGTTTAGAACCTTTGCGTATTAAACGAACTTCTTCAAATCACCTACCCTTTCACGAGTACTTGGAATTCCATTTCAAGTATAAGTTCTTACAGTTTGTGCAAAGTTTAGCTAAATTCGTAACTCTTGATGTCGAGTCCAGTACAAGTCTTCGACTTATAACAGAAACGAATACTAATGGTTATATCAACAATTCGGAAACGGAATTCTTACAGTGGAATCTATCAAAAACCGATCTTATTTCATTTGTAAATTTGTGCAAAACTATTTTGGTTTTGTTCAGCATTTTCCTTTGTGATAGAGATTGCGGATGAATTTCATTTTTCACATACCCCAGCTTCTAAAAGCTGAAGTGAAGATTCCACTTACAACTTGCAATCTTCCCATTCCTGGAATGTTTATTTAATGCCCTCCGTTGCCATTTTTCAGGTTTCTAAACAAACAATAAAACTTGTTGTTTTTTACTATATACTTTTATTTTTCTGTTAAATGCTATGCGCCTAAAAAGGTTGCGGTTAGGTTTGTTAATTTGCCCATTTACTACCCCAGACGTCTGCAATATTGACCAAAGGAAGATAAGAGAATAGCTATACACAAAGTTAAAGTCATTTGTAGGCATTAACTTGTCACTAATTGTAGTTTCAACAATAGTATACTTCATTTACTTTCTCTAGCGATGTGCCCCTAGGTAGGTAGGTAGGTAGGTAGGTAGGGAGAAAAAAGCTCATTATATTCTCGACTCTTGTTCATTAAACATACTGTTTCATACAGTACCGGTCAAAAGTTTTGTTCAATCATGAATAGTAGTGCGAGTCGAAAACAAGCGTTAAAGCCTTTAATATATCTTCAAATATAAATCAACATCTCGTTGATATTTTCAGTAGTAAATGGTACCAATAACAGCACATTTGAGCAATGTAATGGTAGTGGATAAAATGGTCAATTTTTCCGTGCAATACTATACGGATTGTACGCTCCTCACCGGTTAAAAGTTTGGCCGAGAGTTGTCTCCTTCCTTTTCTGGCCTAGTGCGGTTCTTTTCTACTTTGCGCCGGTCAAACTGAAGGTCACATCGCTACAG
>NW_020439053.1:102651-112929 GCF_000699045.2 Agrilus planipennis | reverse complement strand
TGTTCTAGTTTTAGGGAAATGCGAAGTTTAGCTCAGGATAGGAAAGAGTGGAGGTACGTGTCCAACCAGTCTTAGGACTGATGACCTTATGATGATGATGATGATGATATATATAAATGAATTTATAGGTATATATTGATTTTGAGATAGAATGACTTTAATATACTGTGAAAAGTGATTTTTTTAGAATTTAGAATGACTTACAATTAGTCAACAATTTATTTAACAATTATTCGAAATTGAGGCTTAATAGCAAAAATTCTGGATTAGTCCTCCCTTGGTGAGCAAAGGTATCAATGGGATCTGTTATCTGACGTTTAACCAACAGTTGTGGTCATTATGATTTTTCTACGTCCCTGGGGATGCCATTTACAGCTATTGGCGAAACGTCGCGTAAACGACTCCATTGGTATTCTCACCAAAGGAGGAACTAATTTTAAGGTTGTGGACCAGTAATTTTATAAGTACTCTTTGTTTTGATGTAGTTGGTTAAAAAGTTGTAGATATTCGAAACCGTTAGAATTGAACAACATCTCAAGAAAGTACATACATCAAATTCTTATGATTTTTTTAAGATCCAGAAGTGGCTTCAACTAACATAATAAAAATTTAATATTCGTTCGTTAGTCATACGCCTAATTCTTGAAAATTACCGAATATTTCAAAGAATAGTAGAGGAACTGCAACATATTTATTATACTGCAGAATACTTCGATATCTAAATAATTATAAACTTCAGCTGTATTTTTTTGTCGTGAACATAAAGTCTTACGGCACACGAAGCCATCGAGTATTAAAAACAGGACGCCATCTTGGCATTCCGGCTACCAGCCATAAGGGAACGAGATGCCTACTTTGAAAAACATTTCGGTAACAATGCAATCAGTGTTAATCATTTATTGTAATACTTCAAATCATCATCGTAATTATTTAAACTGTTAAGTGACCTTGTAAGTTCATGATGTTACTATGATTTTGTGAATATATCTAGAATTAAAAATGTAACATGGAGTTTTATGTTAGGATGGTATGTTGTTAATTTGGAATACCGAAAGAGAGCATAATTTGGAATTAATTAGATGTTATTTTAGTTTGATTTAAAGACTATAAAACTGTTGCAATGATAAGAAATCTATTAGTTTTTAAGGAAGTGTTAGCAAATGTTAAAAAAAATCTGAATATAATTTGGAATACCATGGACCTAAGTCAAATCTCGATTTTAGAGTTTTTTAGTTTGATAAGGTTTCTGGTTTTTGTTATGTTTGTTTTTATTATTAAAGTTTAATAATTTGTCAATTATTTAATGTAATTTTTATTGAGTCATCATGTTTCTCTTTAAATTTATCCTCAAAAAACGAACTAGTATTCCAAATATGCTGCAATTCCTCCAGTAGCTAAGTTGTAGCTGTATATAATAATATTTTACCTTTACATACAATCATTTACCCGATGCGCTAATTATTCGTTCTTACTAATGAAAATGGAATGCAGTACAGTGATGCACTGATACAAAAAGAACAAAAAATCAAAATTCCTTTGTTACTTATCAAAATAATTATCTCGATGATTTTATTAGCAATAGAGCTTCCCAACGGCATTTCTATTCATTAATGCAGATAGATTGGTAAATATTATTATCTGAAAAATAAAATCTATAGCAGCCTTTTAATACAACTACTGCAGACAGGAACAAATGTGCTTTTTCTATGCAATACTGCATTCAAATGATTTGTTATTGAATCCGTTTTAACGGAATTTTAACGTTGTATAATGCACGACTCAAATGATAACCAGCATCCTTCTACACTGTCCTCAGTCAGGATATTCTATTCAAATGTGCGCAGATATATAGGTACCTACACAATGGTTGCAGGGACTAATAATAATTTGACGTGATTGTTTAAAGTATTTCTATAGAATAACATCGATGCTGTTTGTATTATTATTTAAAAAAGTATTCTTTCAGGCTTTTCATGATGATCAATAAATTCGTTTCTCTCTGCAGCAAATTACAGTGCGAGTGTCATTCGTTGGTTTCACTCAAAACCAGAACATTTCTGTAGGTACTTTTAGTAGGTAATATGGGCGCGGCCAAGATGAACTTTTTCAGTGTTTTCGAGATTCTGCACTTACCAGACAAGTGCCTTTTATTTAAAACCATTCATGACTCTACACACCAAATTCGCAAAATTCTCGTAAAGACCAAACATTTTCGCCCAAAATTAATTTTCTCGTGGGGCACTTTTTGTATTGAAAATATTACTTCGATTATTTACACGGGATCTATCATGAAAAATAAAACCGTCCAGCGAAAGATTTGAGGGTCGTTAGCGGTCGACTGTCCGAAATTGCTACGCCTCTTACTAGGTCTTATTCAAACGTAAATTAACATATACGTAGATAATAAATATTTTTTGATTGAATCATGTCGATGCGCTGTGTCTAATAACACTGTGGTCTGGGCTCGTTTAGGTTTTGTTACGTAATTTAATTTAATTAATGGTAATTCCTGAAAAAAGACATTAGATTGCTAATATGGCGTATTGACATGAATTTCCGAATTGCGGCCTTCAAAATTTCAATCCCGAATCGCATTTTATCGACCCGATTTTCGTCATAAACAAATTACGAAATTAATTTAGCAGGGAGTCGATTGAGTTACGATGTTGAGGTAGAAGCGAGCGGGAATAAAATAAATACATACAACTTCTTCATTTCACAGCTACTATTCCATAGTTGCAGTACCTAGTCGATCACTGTCCTATATATTCTTTCGAATTTTTTGTTTGTTGAAGAATACGTCATTTTTTTTGTTTAGATTTTATTGAATTGGAATTGCAGATCAAATACCAATTGTTTTTTGTTTTGTTATTGTTTTCGTGGAAGGGGAAATCTCCAAAAACACCTAGGTAGTGTCGGATTTCAGAAGAAGAAATCCTCGGACCTACTGAATAAAATCCCTCTACCCTCTTAGGTCGTTCCAATGAAGGTCCTCTTCAGCCGGTGTGGATATGATAATGTTAAGTGATTATTGAATATTTAAGTTGGAGGTCGTGTGTGTTTGTGTGTGATGTGTTACCAAAAATTTGCCTTTTTCGTGGTTTTAATTACCCCCTCGTTATCGCTATGCACCCTCACCTATCCTCTGTACATTCCGAAGTGATGATGTAGCTACAGACTTGCTCCTACCTCGTCAATCTCTTACTTAAAATTACTATGTTACCTATACTAAAAAAAAAGAGAAATTTAACTACACAAATAAATGCACAATTAAATCGAATACACATAGAACGAGAATACAAAGTATTGACTACTTAGAAACACGAACAAAATTGAATATCTACAAAAATTACAACTTTTCAAAAGGTACATAGAAACAAACACAAACAAAATCGAATATATCTATATTTACAAATATTAATTGAAGACGCAACAGGTACAGAACCTTTTAACAAATTTTGAAATCATTACAACACATCAATAGAAACAAGAATTCAAGGGACACTAAACTATTTTAAAATTACAAATATCTTTCTAAAAGCAGTTTAAATTTTAAATTGCGAATTAATCCGGCCCTTACTTTTCGTCGGCTACTTTCATCAGTTGGTCGTAAATTATTTTAGGTAGTTTTAAGCCATAGCCGTTATTATGTCTACACGTAAATGCCATCCGGCGTTTATATTGTTGTTACAAGGACTATACATGTCGAGAACTACATAATTGTTGCGTACTACTGTATGGGTTTATGCAATTCAGGAGGAGTAGACTACATATGTTAACAAGTGGAAAGATAGAAGTATAACATTTGTAACCATGTATAAATATGACCTTAAATACATCCGAAGTTCTACTGCACAAAATCGTACATTAATTGAATAATATTGGAATGTTCGTAACTACATTTCAACTGATATACGAGGGTGGATTGATAAGTTTCCGGCCTGACCAAGAAAAACAAGGTTTTTAAAAATTTTTTTTTTTTTTTCTCAACATAATCTCCTCCAAGGCTGATACATTTCTCATAGCGGTGTTCCAGTCTATTAATGCCATCTCTATAGACTGATTCGTCAAGCTCCTCAAAATAACCATTTACAGCTTCGATTACTTCTTCATTGTCCGCAAATCTCTTACCGCCAAGCCATTTTTTGAGATTAGGGAACAGAAAATAGTCACTCGGGGCTAGGTCTGGAGAGTAAGGAGGGTGCGGCATCAATTCAAACTTTAGATCGTTGATTTTAGCCGTCGCAACGATTGACGTGTGCGCTGGTGCGTTATCGTGATGAAACAAGATTTTTTTCTTCGCCAGATGAGGTCGTTTAATTTTCACCTCGTGGCTCAAACGTTGCAATAAGTCTGCGTAGTATTGACCAGTGATAGTATTACCCTTTGCAAGGTAATCAATGTATATAATACCTCTTGCATCCCAAAAAACAGTAGCCATAACCTTGTTCGCCGAAAAAATTGTTTTTGCCTTCTTTGGAGTTGGTTCCCCTGGTCCAATCCACTGTTTAGACTGTTCTTTGGTTTCAGGAGTGTAGTGGTGGACCCACGTTTCGTCAACGGTTACGAATCGACGCAAAATTCGCTTGGATTACGCTTATACAATGACAAATTTGCGGTAGAAATGTTTTTTCGAATCAATTTTTGGTCGACTGTTAGCAAACGCGGCACCCATCTTGCACAGAGCTTTTCCATATGCAAATGTTGGTGCAAAATATGTTGCACACGTTCATATGACATCTTACAGGTCTCAGCTATCTCACGCACTTTCAATCTGCGGTCTCCCAGCACTATTTGATGAATTTTTTCGATCATATCTGGAGTTGTGACCTCAACGGGGCGTCCTGAGCGAGGCCCATCAGAGGTGCTCACACGACCCTTTTTAAACTCGGAAACCCACTGCTTAACGGTTGAATATGACGGGGAGGATGTCCCCAGTGTTGAGTCCATCTCTTTTTTAATTTCCTTCGGCGTTAACCCCTTCAAATAAAAGTATTTGATGACAGCACGATTTTCCTGCTTTTCCATTTTTACGAAAACCACAGAGGCGTCTTGTTCAGCGTGCTGTCAAACCTACACTAGCAAGGAGATCGGGCTGAAACTATAGCTACAAGCTATCCAAGGATGGTACTATAGAATGTCACCTCAAGGTAGGCCTAGTGGCGTCATCTCTTGGTTAGGCCGGAAACTTATCAATCCACCCTCGTATGTACATATTTGCGTGAATCCTTTGACACAAAATTGTAGGGAGTGCTTTTTGCTGTAAGCTGTTGTAACTAATTACCTGCCTCTTGCGGCTTAAGGAAATATTTCAAGCTCAACATCAAAGGTAAAATTATTTCAGATTAATTGTTTATTTGAATTTCAGCAACATTTGTAATTTAATTTAAAATACATATATGCCAAATTTCCTTATTTGGCAGGTAAATAAATAAACGAGCTCTAAATAATATTTTTTTGTGCTAAAGGTATGTCCTGAACCGTGAAATGCGCAAAGGGTAATACTTATTATATCCAAAAAAACAAAAATATTGATTCGACTATTTAGTACAGTCATTTGGTAATTTTGCCTGGAAAGTTTTCCGGGAGTTTTGAAAATTGTTAATTTTATAGATTTTGAGGTGCTCATTCCGAATTTCAACTTTGCCACTTCGTATATTTGCCGCTTGCACCGCCATATTGGAAAAATGGCGCCTAAATGCAGCTTTTTGGCAATATTTGAGGCACTCGTATGCCTAAACTATTAACTTTATGAAAAAAAGGTAAATACATAAATTGTAGGTAATTGTCTCTAGTTTCGTTTTGTATATAACTGTTTTTATAGTAAAATGAGTCGGAAAGGAGATATTGTCAAGAAACTGCTTTTTGGCGCCATTTTTCCAATATGGCGGCGCGAGCGGCAAATATACGGGGTGGCAAAGTCGAAATTCGGAAAGAGCACATCAAAATCTATAAAATTACCAATTTTCAAAACTCCCGAAAAACTTTCCAGGTAACCATTATTTTTCGAACCAAATGACTGTACTAATTGACGGACAGACGGCCAATGGTTTTAGTTAGAAATAGAAATTAATGTCATTGCATTACCTAAGGTCATGACCCACAGGATTTTATAGTACCTCTACCTGTATAGGCAGTTTCTCGTTCCATTCAATTTTTTTCCAGAAAAAATGTTAATGGTTTAGTGGAGTTAGCTTTTCAAAACCGAATTAATAAGTATTTAATGGGGAGATTCCACAAAATTAATATATTTTATATAAATACCAATATAATGATAATTTGGCAGGGGCGTTGGTTCAATTCATACGTATCAATATTAACCCCAAATACTGAGTACCAGGTGGTTTGCTGTAACAATGAAATGCTAAAAAGTTTAATTGATTCGACTACAAAAACACAATTAGTTAATACTGTTATTTTTTGTAAATTGAAATAACATACCGTTATTTCAAGTAATTTAAGTAAAAAACAAATTTAATTTTCTAACGTTTTTCCCGCTGATTGGGTACTTGATAAGTTATATTAAAAATAGGTAACTTACATGCTGTCTCCTTTGATATCTTATAGGTGGTACTTATATTGAAAATTAAAAAAAAAATAATTGAAGTTATTTAAAGCCATATTTTACATTTACACGAGCACAGAATGATTTTTTTAATGTCTGTGCTCTTGTAGGTACATCCATTTCATCCCCCGTCAATTCATAATACAAATAAATCAGCATTAAATGGGTAGTAAGGTCTTTATTAATTCTAAATTTCTATCCTCTTGGCTCTGATTTCTTTTTATTATTTATAAACTTTGAGAACTGTATCGCTCAAGTTTTCCATTTATTAAAAGAAATTGGAATTCGCATGTACATAACTTGAAATTAAATCTGTTTGTTATGTTAATTTACGTTATTAAGAGTTCGTGTGGCGTTCCTTTGAAGGTAAATAAACGTAAAGTCCGCATCAACTTGCATATTGCATTTTAACCAGAGTTGGTAGAAGAGTAAATTTTCATTGTGTTGACGTTCATGTTTATAAATAGGATATATTCCCAATTAAAAGTAAGGATTTTTATGATTAAGGAAACTCTGATTTTAGAATGAAAATGTTAGGAATTATGGTTTATATTCAATTTTTTCTCTCTATTAATCCATGAAATCCCAAGCCGAAAGATGAAGAGAAAAATGTCATGACATTTTTTCGGTCCGACTACATTTTCTTTGTGTAGCACTAGACATTTGTTTTTCGGATTTTATTCCAACTAAAAGTGTCGAAAGGATTTTTGTATAATTTTTTTGTGCAGAATCGAATAGGCCTTTCTTATGGAAAACTAAAAAGTCTAAGGTGGCTCAGATACATATCACGCAATATTTTTCGTCGTGAATTGATTAAGTGTAATGAGGCTGTGAAGAATTTTTGCAGAACTTTTTATCTAATAACATGCCATTTTCATATAGTACACAGATTTCTCATAAAACGGAAATTAAAACGTCTTGAAGGACCCCGTGGACGTCCCAATGGCCATCGGTGGTTGTAACAATATGTCTTAAAGAATGTACGCCTGAGATAAAAATGTTCAATCTCTCAGTCTCTGAAAGCGAGACTCGAGTCTCCGTCTCTCATCGAGTCTCTCTGGTGTCGTTGAGAGAGACTGTCAAAAAAACTGTTTAGCGTCTCTGAACGAGAGACTCGAATCGCTCATAGAGAGATCCTCATTTCGTATCCAGTCTGAACGAGAGACTCGAATCTCTGAACGAGAGACTCGAATTTCTCAATAATTGGTGTCCCGATAGACATAGTTAAAATTCAACATATTTCAGAGAGCCCAGTTTTTCTACGAGAGACTCCAGTCTCTCAATTTTTCAGTTTTATTCGTTGAGTCTTTCTGTGAGAGACTCGAATCTCTGAATTAACAATTTTATCGTTCGAGTCTCTCATACAGAGACTATGAGAGATCCATAAAAACACCTAGACAATAACTGAGAGACTGTGAAAGACTGTGAGAGACGCTGAAAGACTCTGAGAGACTGAAAATTTTTGTCTAGGGTAGCAGGTAATATTCCTTATTGACCGTTCTGTGGCAAGAACTCATGGTGCACCACACCCCTTAATTCGAAGAAAACTGTAAGCAAAACCTTCACATTCGACCTTACTTGGCGCCCTTTTTTCGGTTTTGTTTGGAGCGGCAGTTTCCATTGGGATGATTGAGCTTTGATTTCCACGTCATAACCATAAACCCATGATTCATCACCAGTTATAACCCTATAGAGCAAATTTGGGTCGTCGCGGACAGAGTCCAACAGCTCCTCAGCAATATTAATGCGATGCTGTTATTGTTGGAAATTGAGCAATTTTGGTACGAATTTCGCGGTGACTCGTCTCATGCTCAAATCATTGGTAAAAATCGAATGGCAGGAGCCAATCGATATTTTTAGGCCCTCAGTAACTTCTCTAACGATGATTGGACGATTGGCCAATACTATTTTCTTCACTTCATCAATGTTTTTGTCTGTTGTTGACGTGCTTGGGCGTCCAGTACGCTCTCCGTTATTCACATTTTCTCGGCAGTCTGAGAACATTTTGCACCACCGATAAATGTTGCTTCGGTCCAAGGTAGTTTCACCATATGCAACAGTAANTGTAGTACGATGCTACATTTTAGGATTACGTATGCTCCAACAAGGTCCACTTGTGTGGATATCTACTTGCTGAAACGAATCCCGGCGTAGCTAACCTCAACGTGATAGGCACGTTACCATAATCGAATAAAATAATTCGAAGTGGTATTCTGTCGAAACTACCAGACGCGGATCGCGATTTCGATCTTTTTGGATCTCATCAGGGCGTCGAAGCGATTTCTTTTTGTTAAGGATGATTAAACCCTGTACTTATCCCCTGTTTTCTATCTCTACTATTCCGTCCATCCTGAATTATCTGACTTCCTAGATACCGAAAATAAGCGACTTTTTCTAATTTTTCGTCTCCTATCCTTACTTTCAGTCAAATTAATATTTATTCGAATTTTAGCAAAGTACACGTAACTTTTCTAAAACTATTCAGTTGTTATCCGGAACGGGAAGTTAGAAAAGTTGCCAGGTACTGAGAAGTTGCCTAATGTAAATCGGGGAGCGTTCTTAAATTTTAGTTTGCTTTCATGTTTTATACGAATTTTATTCTTTCCGGTTTTCAAATTTGACGCCTCTGTTGTTGAATACATTATATTTTTGCCTCCAGCGGTACTTTTACGCAGTTTCGTTTTTTCGATTTTTGTCAATTTGCATATTCAATCTAATATCGGTTCGTTGTTGAATATTGTATATAGAAATGGGGTCGATAGGCTTTAAACGTATTTTTTTTCACTACAGAGAGATTTGTTTATACATTATAACTGTATAAAGTGTTTTGCCAAAAAAATAAGGCTGTTTACCTTCGGTCTTTGTTTTGAAAGCATTGGGAAGCTTATTGCATCGGCATATCTTATTAAAAAAAATTTGTTAGTGAAATACAGTGTAGAAAAGTAATGTTTATATTAAGATGATAAATTTTGCACACTTTAATCAATAAAAGTACCTACAATTATTTAACTCAAAGATGCAGAATTGCAAAATTAATTCTCAACTACGACTATTATTTGTGTTCATCATCGTAAGGTCGTCAGTTCTAAGACTGGTTGTACACGCACCTTCACTCTTCCCTATGCTGAGTTGATCTCCGCATTTCCCTAAAACTAGAACAACACACATCCTTAAGCATTTGCGAACTGTAATCTAATCTAGGCCTACCTCTACCCATCCTAACTCTCGTTTCTGCCTCTTATATGCCTTATGACTAGCCCTTCATGCCTGAGAAGGTGTCTTACTAACCTATCTCGCCCATTTCTTATTGACTTCCATAGAATCCTCTGTTCTCGGATTCTTTCTAATCTCTCTTCATTTCTAACCTTCTCTATTCACGGTATCCTCATCATTCGTTTGTAACATCACATTTCGAACGCTTCTAACCTTTTCTTTTCCGCAGCGCCCACTGTCCATGTTTCGCACCATCTGGTGGCAAAATTTATAACTCGAATGAGGGAAAAATTTACATAGGAACTGTGCACGCAAATTGTAAAATTGTTTATTAAAATAATAAAACACGTTAAAAAAGTAAAAAATGTTTTGATGATGGAGTCGACGAAGTTTTCTTCTAAAGTTAAATCAAATAAAAAGTTAATACGTTCAGTGAAAAGCTGCAATAGCACTTCAGACATAGATCTTCACTCTTCACCTACATTAACTACTTTCCAATA
>NW_020439053.1:88915-101858 GCF_000699045.2 Agrilus planipennis | reverse complement strand
GATGTTTATTGCTATGAATAAATTTTTCCTTAAGACGTAAGCCTTAAAAACTAAGAAAACGTCAAAATGATAAGAAAAGTCCAATAGGATGTGTGCGTGCTCCTTTTTATTGTTTAAAAAGTGCTGCTGTTTTTGACTGTATTTTATTTAACAAAAGCGTCTACACTGGTTGGAACAGAAGATTCAAATGACTAAAAGTCTTACAAATTCTTATACGTAGATTCATCCATTTTACGAATGTCGGCCGCTACTACCGACAAACAAGTTTTTATAGGCGGCGCAATACTTGAAAGCGGATGCCGACAATCGCTTAACACACGTGCAAATAATATACACATATAATATAGGTAAAAAAAGGTAATGATTTTAGGAAAGAAAAATATAACTATCCTGTAATAGAAATATTTGGACATTCAACATATTTCCCAGTCTTTCTACAAGACTCGAGTCTCTCAATTTTTCAGTTTTAGCCATTCAGTCTCTCTGTGAAAGACTCGAATCTCTGAATTAACAATTTTATCGTTCGAGTCTCTCATACAGAGACTGTAAGAGATCCATAAAAACACCTAGGCAATAACTGAGAGATTGTGAAAGACTGTGAGAGACGCTCTCAGAGGCGCTGAAAGACTGAAAATTTTAGTCTAGGAAAGTTACTTTTGGTTTCATTGTATACAACTGAAAATTGTAATTCAAAATTAAATGCATATAAAATTAGTAGTATTAGTATTTTTGAATAATGAAAAATCTGTAATTGATGTTGAAACATTAAATTTCCCACATGAATTATCTTTTTGATTACATGGACATTAAATATGTACCATTTCTGAATCATCAGCAAATAGAGTTATACTAATGATATATTTAGTTTTGAAAACTTGGTTATTTATATGTATTTTTAATGTACAAGTTCAATTATATCGTTTTAAACCTATCTTACTTGTATGAATATTTTACAATTACCCCTCCTATAAAATAGCTATTATAATATATACATATGAGATTTACTGTGTATTGCAATTAGATTTTTCATGTGCAACACGTGTTATTTTATGAATTTTATAATCTTCTAACGCGTGGAATACTTTGAAGTGTGTTAAATACTATTACACGTATCGCTGTAGCACGTTTTCTTAAAATATGTGTGTTGCTCTTACGGAGTTCGAAAAGTGTGTTATACATTCAACACAGATTTCTAAATATTACATGTGTTGAAGTAACATACGAACACGCTTATTTATAGTAATTTAACGCACTAAGAACAAGTTACACGTTCATGTGAGTTACAGTAACACGTGTCTGTATGTCGAATAACACACTTAGCATTTGCAGTGTAGATACCGAAAATCAGCCAGTTCTTCTAATTTTTCATTTCCTATCTTTATATTCTCTGTTTCCCTACTTTTTTCTTCCATTGCATACCAGTATTTTTGTTTTACTTTTATATAGTTTCATACAAAATTGTTTTGTCAATACTGCTTACATTTTATTCGTATTAGTGAAACTTTTATAATTGCTTTCGTTTCCAAGGTATGTGACGTTAACCGCCACACTAACTTTCTGGTGAAAGCTACTATTTTTAAAAGTTAATCAATTAAGAGATATTATGTTGGATCAGTGCCTGGCAATTTTGTACGTAGCCTAAGATTCTGAGTTTTTGTGCCATCTTCTAAAACCATTAAATTGCAAGTTAACACATTCCGCCATTCTAGCGCTCCAATAATCCCGATTAAAAGTAATTATTCCGTTGCAAGACTGCAATACTTAATTTTGTGCCATTTAATTTCGCAATGCAAGCTGACACTTGAATGACTTTAAGCCGTGCAAAATGCTATTCCGCCGAAAAAGCGTTAATTTATGCATTTTATCTATTTTGCATTCGTAATTTACGGAACAATGAGAGAGCAAGAGTACCGACGGCTTCTCTGGGATATTTGGAAACGGAGCGAGGAAAACTGCTGCCTAAAAACGAAATTCATCCCTTTAATTTAAACTGTATTGGAATATTTGGGTTACAATAAGTAAACGCAGATTTTCACTTAATTCTTACATTAGTAATTATTACAAAATCTTTATAATTTTAATTAGAACTTAATGCTTTAAGTAATCACCTCCTATTAAGTATGCATTTTAATATCAATTAATTGGGCGTATAGCGTCATCTGTAGATGCAGTAGATTAACGAAATCAAGTATTGAACGGAAAAAAAACAGAACGGTAATCGATTACGACTTAATTGAGTCCAGCACATCAAAATCTTTACATATCTCAATCTTAAGTGTTAACAAAGGCAATTTTTGACCTTTTTGAGAGGTCTAGGTAATAGCACATGAAATAAAGGAACAAAGCAACCAAGTGGGTAGTCTAGTCAATTCGGAGGGAGTGAGAGCAACCAAGACAGTAGTGAATTCCGAGGGAGTGAGTGCCCTTAACGTCGTGCCCGTAGCGCCGCGATATTAGCAGATAAAATTTGACCGTGCCCGTAGCGCCGGGACAATTTAATAAATGTGTAAGCTTGTGTACCTACAATGGATTTGTTTAATAGTGTTTATTTGGTATATGTAATTCAATTGAATAATATTTTCGATTTTCCTTCACACTTTATTCAGGCTTTTGCAAGCAAAATGGACGTGTTTAGTAGTATGAAAATTACAAACTTCACCATAATCTATAAATAATTAAGAAAACCTAATTTATTAAAATGCGAAACTTGCATTTGAGCCACACTCGTTCTATTATATAAAGTTACACTATTCTAACTTTTGCGTCTATGCCAATGATTTGAAGCATTTTCCCAAGTCTTTATCAACTTTAAATTTTTAAATTTGTCTAGGATAGTTTTTTTTCTTTCATCTCTTTTTACGTACTTATTCAATTCTTCTTTTCCTTTGCAAATAACTAATTATGATTTTCGGCGGAACTCATACGCAATCTTCCTTTACAAATTATGAGAAAGTTTTTTAACTTATATAATTTCAAACAGGTCAGTTTTGTAGTCCAAATATTGCCAATTTGGTTTGTATCTAAGATTAGGATAAGTTGAAGCTCTAGCTACATCTAAATGGTAACCCTCCATCTGTCTCTCAATTTTAATTCGCTATCGAGTTCTCTCTCGTTTTAGAGGATACTACTATATGGAAAAAGAAATCATTTTCGATTCATTCTTAGATAACACAATTAAATATGACCTCAGAAAAGCTCTAACATATTAAAATTATGATATATCAAAAACAAACAAGTCAAATTGGCATCATTTGTATTTTTACGGTGTCTACCAACTTCAAAGCTTTTGATTTATGAAATTTTTGAAAGGGTTTAAAATAAAATACAATTATTACAAAACAATGTTTTTCGAGAGAACATTATAAGCATTTAAAAGAATATCATTATATAATACGTTTGTGAACGCTGATGTTTGTCTTAATTTTTTCGGAATTGATTGCAAAAAGTGGGAAATGAAACTTACACCTGTTCGAAAAGTGCAAAAATGTAAAAAAGTAATGCAACAGATTCGAACACATTCGAATCGTTCAGATTGTCCGAATTTCATGTTTAACTGTTTTGAAATTTCATTTGTACATAAAACTAGTTATTAGGCCTTTAGCATTAATTAAAGTTTACAATAATAGGATTAAGGATTATTGAAGTTTGTGAAAACATTAATTAAAAGTTGTTAAAACAAGAGCACTTGATTTAATACAACTTTCATTTGGGAAAAACAGTTTTATATTTAACATTTATAACCAACTGTTTTGTATCATTATTTTCTTTATCGTTTCTATCTATCGTTTTGAGTATATCTACTTTACTTTCTAATTTAAATTAAATAAAAAGAAACGCTTTTAAACATGAGGCAACTTGAACAACCCTTTTTTTGGTATTTTCTGAAGCACTTTTCATAGCTTTGTGTCCTAGATCAAAGATATTTTTTACTTTGTTCTCATATATTGTAGAAAGCAAATCCTCAAAGCTGTCGACAACGCATCTAGAGCTAAATTGAAGTTTTATATCCTTTTTACAGTGAAACAAGATTTAGTCATTCTACTTTTCAATGTCGCGATTTTATTCAGTTTTTGAACTCATACAGAACTATCTGTGTTTGATGGAAAGATTTTAATTTGTTGACATTAGAAGCGTTAATATATCAGTTATTTTAAAGGCATCGTTGTTGTAAAAACAATAATTTAATGAAAACATATTACGATTTATTTATTGTTATGTAGGATCCATAAATTTTTATTTAGGACACTGGTTCAAAGATGGCGCATGTAAATTATTTTATTAAACTGCAACACCTACTTAGTAGCTCAATTAGTGACCTTTTAGTAATAATTGATCATGAAGAGGCAAATAATGCAGGGTGGTGAGGCGGTATGCCGTCCGCACTCAACCTGTGATGGATCTCTGCCTTTTTCTACCTTCGCCAATTATATAATAAAGTCGGCTAATATTGTAATTATATCGTTAAATTATTTATTAATTACAGCTAAACTATTATTTGAGTGAATAAATTGTTTTTATTCATTAGCTAACATGAACTTGTTAAATAAATTGTCGACTATAATGTTCTAAATTAAATAGATTCGCTTTTAATATTAGATTAATTCGTTGCATTATAACTTTTTTCAAAAGGTATCAAAGGAAAAAGCTTTTAAAAATGTCTAATTTGATATTTTTTCTGATACTTTTCTTTTCTTTCAAATACAACTACCAAGTAAAACTATCGGTATCTAGATATATGGTATAGTATTATTCCTACTAATAACAAGGAAAAGGGAATATTGTAAATTAAAAACACTAAAGAGCCATTATCATAATTGCGTGTTAACGTTACGTCAAGCGTGGCGAATTAGAAAAGTTTGCCAAGAATGCCCTACAGTAATTACTTTCTCCTGCAAATGGAGTTGGAAGTTTTGCAGCGTTGCCATCGTTGATAAAAACCGTAAAGTTAAATCTACTGTAAGATGTAAAAACAAGTAAGTACTAAGTGTTTAATCTCATCTCTTTCTTAAGATCAACATTCAAGAAAAAACCTTTAATTAGTGACTGGGTTGATGAGGAAGGGAAAGGCGGACGACAAAAACGGCCGATTTTTTTCTTCACCCTTTGTGTTACCTTCTATATAAATTGTGTCATAACTGCCTTAATGATGATCTATACCCTCAGGCTCTGATAACTTTTAGCTCACCAATTCAGTAAAAGTTTCATAGCTTGTAAGTCGACGCTTACTTTATTATTTCATAAAATTATCTTTTAATACATTATTAGAACAAGTCGTATATATATCATATTTCATTCTTGAAAGATATCAGTGAACTACTTTTTATTAAGTATATTCTCTTAGAGAGATGCTGACTACCAACTACAGTGTTTGATAATTTTTGACTTTGTCTTACAAAGGTAAAAATTTCATTTCTACCAGCCACTATTGCAAGTAGGCGAATAGTCCCTCTTATATGCATTATAGTCCAAAGCCGGTGGGTAGGGCGGGTCACGGACGAACGAACCTGGGTAGCACTCGCGCAGGTACTTGCCCATTTATGACCTATTTGGGTAAATCACTCCGAACCGATACACAAATAAGTTTTCAGTAGGCGTAAACTATTATATTACAGATAGGACAGTAGCGTACTAGGAAATAATATAGAAACATATCTTATAAAAAAATAATAAACCTTATGCTTTTGTTTGTTTTGTAGTTACTTTCCACATTTACTGTCCTCGTCGGAATCAGTATCACTGTCATCGACTTCAACAATTAGTTCTTTTGTTTTTATGTCTAGTACTTGCTCATTGTCGAACATAACATTTAACACTAAATTATTGCGCCTATTTATTTTTACAACAAGAAAACAACCGAATAAGTTATTATTATTTTATTTAATTTTGTAAACTAATCCCTGTTTTTAAATATTTAACTAAAGAGGATTGTAATTGTTATAACTACTTTTGCCACCGCGCATCCATGCCATTTTAAAATTTCCGCCAGCTTCGATCGTCAGGACTGTGTACTTAACTATTTACCGATAATTTTCCCTTTTCAAACGTCCCTTCTGGAAGCTTTTCGTTTTGAATGTACAAATAAGATGTTAACTTATAATGTTAATATTTGCAGGCATATCCATAGAATTTATTTACGACAGTCCATTAATATGTGACTGGACTATTGAGAACGTTCCTATAGTGGTAAATATTTTGACTATATTGTGATGTAAAGTTTGCTTTGCAGAAATGTCCACAATTTCTTTGTTGTGCATATATTCGACATAGCGTTAGAAGTGATTATTCTATAAGTAATATATTTTTAAGGGGAATGTAGCAGACGTCCTTAAATTTACATCGATTTTGCCTGAAGCAAACGTAAACCTTTTAAAACGTATAAAGCAAAATCGTGTCTACTATATGATATGTAAATAATAAATACACTCCGATACTATGCTCTTGAATTTTACGAACTTCTAAATACCTATTTGCAATTTATTGGAAGCAATACATACGTATCTTAAATAGGTCGTCGAAAGTGGTCGAAGTGGTTCGATTTTATAGAAGCTCTCGCATTAAAAGTGGTTTACCAAGTCCAGTGACCAATTTTAATAGGTCAAATAAACCCACCTACTGTTCTTTTCAAAAAGTTAGAGATATGCCCCTTCCCTTTATTAGGATGCGCCGTAGCATAATTTCATATTCAATAATATTTGTCTGCGGAGCTCATTTCTCCACCGATCATCGAGCGAGAACTAGACAAAAGTGTACAGTAGCATTTCCAAAATTATTTAAACTGCCTCGTTAAAAGTTAAGAATATGCTTTATTTAAAAGCATACTTAGCCAAAAATAATAATAAGTGAATTAACTTAACGTTCTATACACCTATAAAACTTTTGCTTTGTTTTTCATTGTTAATTTATATACATTTTTGTTTTATGAAATTGTCAAACATTTTCGTCTAGTACTGTACAGTTCTGGCCGATTTCCTAAGACCTCCCATCGAGAGCTCTGCTCATTCAAGCTTGTTCCAACTATTTCTGTCTTGCTCACGCCTAGTGTGTATTCTTTCTATCTTCGCGTAGGTTTCTTCAAGGTCACAATTCTAACAAATTGAAATAGACTGTACTAAATAATCTTAACTTAACTACTCCTTAATCTTTATATACAATTGTGGACAATCTTCGACAAATCGTAAATACCTATTTGTTTTACTTTCAATTGGGAAACCAATTTAAACTTAGAAAGCATAAAGCTCCAATACCACCCGTGTCCTTCAATTTAAATTAAGTATTTCCAGGTAGATCAATGACCGATTCCTTTTCGGTTGAGTCAATTGCCAGTTATTCATCATAAGTCAAGAATATTTGGTTGTAACAATCTTCGTCTATTTCATTTTTTAATTTTATTGAAGATTAATGAATGTAAACCTAAACTAGTATCAAGCAAAGTTGATTTTGGTTTTGCGAAAATGCAAGATCAAGAGCAAGACCAAACGAAAAATACCAAGATTAAAACCAAGACCAAACGAACAGGACCAAGACTAAAACTAAGAATATGCAACATAAATACCAAACACACAAGACTAACCGAAAAATTATTACCTCCGGTGGATTTATGAAACAACATTAATATGTTCTTTTCTTGGATCAAAACATTTTTAGTAGGTATTTGAAATTTTCAGTTTGCTTTACTAGATTTTGACCAGAAATTACCACTGTTAGAAAAAAGGCTTCTACAAAAATGTCCTCGGAGTAAATGCTGTTTGTTCCTATGTCTGGGTAATTAACACGTGGTTGAAATTTAGAAACAAACTATTTTAAGACAATTATTATGTCGGTAAATAGAAAATTTTGTGCTTGTAAACTAAAAGAAACTAATATCTTTTTACCCTCTGGATCAACAATATTCACAGAAGATAGGGAGTATTCTCTGTGTATTTCTAAACAACCAATAACTAAATTGGTAAAAGCTTTTATGTCTAGTTAGTGAATTGGTGTTGTCCTTATTCGGGTGTAAAGGTCTTCGTTGGTTGAAATTGCTTTCTAATGTTTCGAGATGGGAGAACCTTTGAAGAAGTTCGCCATTCGTGCTAGCGAAACTTTAGGAAGCAACTGCAACACACGACGGCGTTTGGACCCGAATCAGGGCAGCAGTGGTCAATCAATAACTGTCAAAGATCAAATCAGCATCTAACTACCATCTATACCGATCTTCAATAGATCATAACACTCGGATTTTAATCGTTGAGATCCCACATACCATAACCTAGCCTTAACTATTGGTTCAAACCACTTTACATATGTCAATCAAACAATCCTCTTCCACCATAACGTAACTTAAACCCGTGGTGCATAACGCTTCATAAGAGAACCTAGTGCGTACAACTTCACATAAGCTAATCATGGAATCCTTTTTCGCCAAAACCTAAATAAAGTCTATAGTGTGTAGCACTTCACCTTTCCACCAAAATTTAAGCTAAACCCTTGGTGCATAGCGCTTCATACAAGCTAATAAGGAAATCTACTGTCATCTTTAACCTAATGTTTGATGCACAGTACTTCAGATTTGCCAATAAGGGTTCTTCGACTTTGGATTTCTTCATCTAAATAATTGTAATTTCTATTTATTTCTGCAAAAATTGAAAAGGTTAACAAAATATTAAAATAACGTGTCGATTTTTAGTTGCCGGTATTTTAACCCTTTCAGACTTTCGATTATCGAGATTTTTGCCATCGGAAGTAGGTGTCGGAATTGTAGCTTTCGAGATTTTGAGGTGAAATCTTTATTGCATTGTAAAAGATTTTCTGAAATTCTCGTCAAAATTGTCCTTAAGTGTTTAATTCCGTAAAAGATGAGTTGGTGAAGTATGACATATAATATACATAAATACAAATGGATATAAATGTATCTTATAATTCAATTTCTACTTGTATCTACATATATATATATACCTACGCGTGTCTCATGAGAATCGGTTAAATTCGCAACCGGATTCGTAGAGCGTCACTTGTTTAAGTTTGCTACGTACAGAAATCGCTCGAACGAGTTGAAAACTCTTCAATAAATTTTAACTGACATTTACTCGACGCGGTGGTGGCGCTTTAATTACATTTCAATGACATCTAATTGAGCCAGCATCGTGTAGAGCTTGGTGGGACAGCGCACGTCGCTTGTTTGCCTTCCCGGTATTGTTTCAGAAAGTCGCAAATATCGTCTTCTAAATTGCTCCTTCCTTCTAACTACGTTTTTCGTTAAATGTTTGTCAACGCTGATGAGAATAGGATCGTTTGCTAACCTGACAACAAATAGGAACGTGCTGTGGCTTTTATAAAGTTGTTTTAGATTAAAAATTAATTTAACATCTCTTTTATTAAAACAAAACAATGATGCTGCGCAGGGTTGCGACTAATGCATTACTTTTCGTAATGAGTAGCTAATAGAAATCATTTTCATTAACCATTACTTTTGTATAAAATGTTTTATTCAGTGGTAGATAGCTCCATTATAATTATGAAAAAAGTGTTAAACGAATTTGTTAGAGTGAGACCTTCTTTATTAAGAAAAGAGGTTATGGTTAATGTAAAAGCAATACATTATCCTGTAACTTTTGTAATTAGTAATGTAAATTACGTATTTACATGAATAGTATTTATACCATAATATATGTAGGTATATAAAAAGTTGTTCATGAAACTTCTGAAAACAGTCGACTTCCTCTAGCTAGAAATCGAATTTCCTCCCAACTCAAATTATTCCATTGGGAGCAGCTTTCGCTAGATTAAAGTAGCTCCTTGAAAGTCGACTTATTTAAATTCAGATTTTTGTATAAGCCGAACGGATTCTGTGCTTTTCAAGATGCTGTTGTATGTCTAAAACCCCTGTCATACCACGCGTTGATTACCAAACTACGATCCGTATAACAGGTCTGCACGGCCGCGATCTAGCGGTTTGCTTCACGCTGGCGGCGGACGCGTGAAATATTGATTCACGCGCCACGCGCCGTGTGCATCCTATCTTACACTGAGCGTTGATTACCAATTCACAGCCCATATGGAAAATCGGTTCCTGTTTAATTGGCTACTATGTGAAATAGAGGTATTGGAAAGAATAGGAGAACAGAGGACTCTATGGAAGTCAATAAAAAATAGGCGAGATAGGTTGTTAGGACACCTTTTCAGGAATAAAGGTCTAGTCAGAGACATATTAGAGGCAGAAACAGGAGTTAGGAGGGGTAGAGGTAGACCTAGATTAGATTACTGTTCGCAAATAGTTAAGGATGTGGGCTGTTCTAGTTTTAGGGAAATGAGAAGTTTAGCTCAGGATAGGAAAGAGTGGAGGTACGTGTCCAACCAGTCTTAGGACTGATGACCTTATGATGATGTGAAATAAAGGGACAAAATGATCAAGAGCATAAAATTACACGGAGAAAACAATTTTGGATTGTAATTTGCCGTAGAAATAGTAGAATTTATTAGGTAACTAATAATCTCAATTTTGACATGCTTTTTTAAAAATTATTTCAAGTTACTGCATTTAAATTTGTAATATCAACTAAAATACCTAGTAAGATAGGTTAGTAGGACACCTTCTCGGGCATGAAGGTCTAGTCAGAGACATATTAGAGGCAATAACAGGAGTCAAGAGGGGTTGAGGTAGACCTAAATTAGATTACCGTTCGCAAATAGTTAAGGATATGGGTTGTTCTAGTTTTAGGGAAATGCGAAGATTAGCTCAGGATAGGAAGAATGGAGGTGCGAATCCAACAAGTCTTAGGACTGACGACCTAATGATAATGAAGTCTTAACGCGCAAGACCAAGATCAAGACCGAAACTGTATCAATAAGACTAAGACCAAGACTGGAATAGTGTTATCTTTTGTCATGAGTAGTAAGTTGCCGGTGAATACAAAATCCCCAAAAAAAGGTGAACAGGTACCTATATAGTGAAATTCAAAAGTCAGCCCCATTGTACCTAGTAAAAACATGCTACACCATTTCTACAACTGTGACACTTTTATCTAACCTATTACCACGTTATCGCTCTGCTTATTGCCTATTAAGTTTTCCCTGACGAATGGGATGAACTTTGCTTGTGTGTAAATATAGTTTATGAGTTCCGGTAGGTACAATGTTTTTTATTGCAACAGTAGATATTGCCTTTTCTAAATACCGTGTTATTTAAAGAACAACAATGTTGCATCAAGATTGGCTGAAATGTTGATAAATTAATATAGGGCGCACTCTTGTCAGTTATAGTTAGAAGTTGCCGCTATTTGAAAAGCATATAGGCTATAGGATATCAGCAGACCAAAGTTTTATCTCTTTGAGTACCATACACGACGAAAGTTTCCGCTTTCGCTGTTTACCATTACGAATTTAATTTACGCTGAAAACAATTCTACGGTCCTCATCGTTCAAACGAGAAAAAGCGGCCAACATATCCAGTCGAAAACTCAGCCAGTGCCTAATTAAATGTCGGACTGAAGATAAATACGCAGAAACAAAAGTTACGAGAACTGTTAAGTTTTCGACAAGTAGTTTTAGGATTCTAAAAAATTCGAAAGTAGACCGATGCAACGTACTTATCTACTACTCATGTCATTTATTTAATTAGTATACACTGCAAGTAGCGATATTGTGAGTGAAATTTCATTTCAACATCTAGTGTTTTACAACTGTGAAGAAGTTATTTATATTAAACAAAAAGCGGCGAGAAAGAAACTACATAAAACACGTTACGCGGGCCCTTGATAGATAAATTATCATCATCATAAAGTCGTCAGTCCTAAGACTGGTTGGACACACACCTCCACTCTTTCCTATCCTGAGCTAAACTTCGCATTTCCCTAAAACTATATCCTTAACTATTTTCGAACAGTAATTTAATCTAGGTCTACTTCTAACTCCTGTTTCTGCCTCTAATATGTCTCTGACTAGACCTTCATGCCTGAGAAGGTGTCCTACCAATTTATCTCACCTACTTTTTTTTATTCGGGTTCATAATGTGGTGGTTTTCCGTTGCCTTCCACATCCCAGTATTGTGCATCAGAGTGCCATACCGATCCTCATGATCTCTGCCACCCTGAGTACTAAAAGATCTGCTGCCCTCTTTCAGGGACTTGTCTTAGTCTGGTTTCTCTTTAAGAACCCCCCCCCCTATTATGGTTGAACTTATAGTCCAGCTTCCTAAATCAGCGAAACTCGCAAGCCAATCTACCCACTCTAGTTTGTAGAAGAGTTTCGTCATGGTTCAAGTACCATCGGATCGGAAATAAAACTATATAAGTCCTTAAAATAGGAAAAAACACCGGTTTCTCTACTATAAATTTTAATTCAACAAATCAATTTTTATTTTATATGTGAATCGCAACAAATTGAACCCAAGAAAATGAGAAATACCTTTGTTTTTAAATTAAACAAAAATATTTTCATCTGTCGGTACTGAAAAAAAATATTAACAAGAGGAGTGGGTTGTTTTTGGAATTTACTTAATCAAGTATAAATAAATGAAGGAAATTTTTAGGTAAACTATTAACTAAATAAAATAATAACGTAATCGACCATTGTATATCTAAAAACCGCCTTTTTTTTAATCTTTTAATTTTTGTTTCATGTATCTGGTAAAAAAAACGTTATATACCATATTATAAGTATGTAGGTCATCATCATCATAAGGTCATCAGTCCTAAGACGGGTTGGACACGTACCTCCACTGTTTCCTATCCTGAGCTAAACTTCGCATTTCCCTAAAACTAGAACAGCCCACATCCTTAACTATTTGCGAAGAGTAATCTAATCTAGGCCTACCTCTACCCCTCCTAACTCCTGTTTCTGCCTCTAATATGTCTCTGACTAGACCTTCATGCCTGAGAAGGTGTCCTACCAACCTATCTCGCCTATTTTTTATTGACTTCCATAGAGTCCTCTGTTCTCCTATTCTTTCCAATACCTCTTCATTTCT
>NW_020439053.1:80432-87579 GCF_000699045.2 Agrilus planipennis | reverse complement strand
TAAAAAAATTATTTGTAATAAAAAAGAAAAAATGTTTTACCATCATCGCCAATTTTAAACAATTGTACTGTAATCCACAGCAGATTTCATAATTTACTAATTTACCAATTTTTTTTAGCCGAAAGGGCGTGGCATACCTACATAAAAGGTGTGAAAGAGGGTAAAATTTCACCATTATCGCGTACACCTTTTTTTTAATTTTACGTGTTTTAATGTGATTAACAAAAATATCTTGGTATGTATGTCTAAAAACTGCCGGAAATATCTGGCATACCAATTTTATTTCAACGACTTCCTTTATATCAATTACAAAAATCACCAAGTTCAATAATTTTATTTTAGAGTAAACATGCATGAGGATAAATATGATAAAAGGAATCAAGTAAAATAATTGTTTTAGTTTATTTAAACTTTAAAAAGAATTAATATTTTAAATAATTGTATAACAGTAATTTTGTAAAAGTATTTGCTCCAAAATAAAATTATTGAACTTTGTAATTTTTATAGTTGATATAGTAGAGAAAGTCAATGAATTAGAATGCCAGATACTTTCGGTAGTTTTTAGACATGCATACCAAGATATTTTTCTTAATCACATTAAAAGTAAAGAAAAAAAGTGTTTACGCGATAATAGTGAAATTTTACCCTCTTTCACATTCTTTAAGTAACTATATGCCACGCCCTTTCGGCTAAAAAGAATTGGTAAGTCAATTTTAAATAAACAAATTTCCTATCAAATACAGTACAATTATTTAAAATTCGCAAGTTATTTAAGTTTTGTCCCATGAAATTTTGTTCTTTACAGTACCAAAATTTTAATTGGAAATAGTACTATAATGATATAAAAACTTCAGATAAATTTCTCGACTTGTAGATTTTGGTATTGATCTTGGTCTCATATGAGCATCTTCTTGATATTTCGTTGATTTTTAAGCAAGATGAGATAAGATCGATATATTGTTAATTCTTGCGGCAGGCCTAGGAGAATTGTTATTGTTATTAAGGGTGTTATTATTAATACCACAATTTGTTGCAACTGATAAAATCAGAAAATACGCGTATATTAAGCTTTTGAATGTTGTAGCATATTGTATTTGATAGGTACTGAAACGTATTTTGGAGTGTTAAATATTAAACTGACATATTTCAGGAAATACATTGGATGTTGGTATACGTATGGATCTTAAAAATTAAAGGTAATCGAATTTCAGAACGACCCAAATCTGAAGTACGTTTTAAAATGCAAAATATGTTAGGTTCGCATCCTTATAATTTATTGATAGATATCCAGGGCACGATTCTTTGTGAATATCTATCTGTTTTAATACTGGCAGCACTAACGGAAGGTTCTCGTAAAACTAAAATTAAAAATGTGTGAACGAATATATGTACAGATGTATGCTCATTTATATCTTATATCCTTTTCTTACATTCAGCTTAGGACAAACAACAATCTTGTCCACGTAATCTAATTAAAGCATAAGCAATATCAAAGGGTATCATCCAAATGACATTATCCGAAAGAAATTGTAGGTTTTTGTTTTAAACCAGAGAAGTAATTCATGTGAATCACATCCGTATAAAATGCAAATACAAAACGTACTATTACTTTTTTATTTATTTTTTTTAATTTCTATTTGTATTTGGATAGTTTTTAAAACTATTTACAATTTTCAGAACACTAATAACTTTAATTACAAATGTATTCATAAAAATAAGAAAGAGATTGAAAAACATCAGGAGCTACTTTTGTTACCCTACTTATAATTAGAGTATTGCTATACCTAGCATAAATTTTTCTGGAAATAATAACAAAGGGGGAAGCGGCATTGACAAAGCAGTACTGTATGAAAATAAATCAAAGTAAAACAAAAATATTGGTATGCAAGGGAAGAAAAAGTAGGGAAAGAGTAAATATTAAAAAGGTGGCCAATTTTAGGTATCTAGGAAGTCAGATAAGTCAGGACGGAAGGAGTAGCAGAGATATAAAGCAAAGGATAGCGCAGGGTTGAGTAGCCTTTAATAAAAAGAAATCACTGCTATGCTCGCTAACGGTTAATTTAGAAATTCGAAAATGCTTGTTAAAGGTGATGTTTGGAGCGCGGCGTTGTACGGGTGCGAAACATGGACGGTGGGCGCGGTGGAAAAGAAAAGGTTAGATACGTTCGAAATGTGGTGTTACAGGCGAATGATGTGGATACCGTGGATAGAGAAGGTTAGAAATGAAGAGGTAGTAGAAAAAATAGGAGAACAGGGGACTTTATGGAAGTCAATAAAAAATAGGCGAGATAGGTTGGTAGGACATCTTCTTAGGCATGAAGGTCTTGTCAGATACTTATCAGCAGCAGAAACAGGAGTTAAGAAGAGGAAAGGTAGATCTATATTAGATTACTGTTCACAAATAGTTAAGGACGTGGGTTGTTCTAGTTTTGGGGAAATCCGAAGGATGGGAACGAGTGGAGGTGCGTCTCCAACCAGTCTTAGGAGTGGCGACGTTATGATGATGATAATCATGTTATTAGAATAACAATTTTATTAATAAATAGCAATAAAATAAGCTTATGATTTTAAAAACTATTTAAAAAATACCTATTCAGTATTTTGTATTTCAAACTGTTTATAGAACAATATTATATTTAATATATGTTTTGTATCCTGTAATTTTAAGCATTTTTTCATATACAGTACGAACCGTAAAGGCATCACCATATTGTGCTCAGTTGTTCGCTGCGCAGTAAGACATTGCGCATTTGATTTGCACATCCGACCCTTTCAACGAACCATCACGTTTTTTATCCTTTATTAGTGATGACGTTTTTTTCGCTTCAAATTAAGGCTGTTACTGTCTCTAGTCTTCTTGAACTTTCTAACTTAATTTAACATGAGCTACTTCAATCCAATCAACAATTAGTATGAGGTATAAAAAAAATATAAATTGTGTTACAGACAAACAGGTTACCATCTAGTTATAGATAGAAAAAAATCATATGCTTTTAGTATTTTCTAACGTCATTTTGTTATAAACGGTAATTTTATATGTAATTATATCCTTTTTAATCTACAGGTTATGTTTTAAAACTTAGCACAGTGTAATTTCTATTATTTTTATTACACAATACTTTTCTTCTCTTGTTTAACTGGCACTTTGCAGAATAAAATTTAAAATCTAGGAAACTGTACTTAAATTTAACAATTTCTTTAGGAGTAATCAATTCCGATATAAAAATAGAAAATTTTGTTCCACTTATAGTAGGTGGATTAAAACGACAAGTTTAAATCTCGTTTCTAAGCTTTAAGAAGCCCTTTAACTTTTTGTTTCATGTATCTACCATTATTTGTTTGGAGTTTCTTTGTTTTACCGTTAGTTGTTCGAGTGTAAAAGAAATTATCATAAATAAGGCGCCGGCATCTGACCTCAAACATCTAAAAGGATTCCGTATCATTTATACCACCACCGCTTGCCATGCATACTCACTTTTATAAGAGCAGCAATTAAACTGCTTGACTGAGTAAACCGTACGCTTTTTCACCATCCTGTTCCCAGGAAAGTGCTGCACAAACGTTAAATTCAGAAATTACTTTAAGTTACTTACCCCGCATTGGAAAATTTAAAATAAAACTTTAAATTTTTAATTTCACATGAATAAAAAAACTTACTGTAAATTTCCTGTCCAGTTTCAAGTGTATTTAAATAATTATTCAAACTTCAATAAGGATTGAAAATAATATTTCCTATATGATATAACAATCTGTAAAAATTAAGGAGGTATTCGAGTCATGGGAAGCAGGATCGTCTTTTAGGCGTGTGCATGGGTTATCTGTGATTTAGAAAATTTAAACGTATTGGTAAATATTAGGTTTATTGATTTATTTTTATTTATTTTGAGACATACATCTATCGAATTATTCTGATTATGGTCTAGGCAATCACTGCTAATATTAGGGCTACCAACTTTGAAAAGGTTGTTCTTAACACTCCAGATATTTCTATAAAGTTACAATATTATTTCTGCATATACCGAGCGGCATGGCCTAGAGGTTTGGACCATTGCTTAGCATTCGGGAGGACGCCGGTTCGATTCCGGGTCCGTCTGCCTTGGTCCAGGTTTTTCTCTGGTTTCCTTGGAACACTTAGGCAAATGTTGGGGCAGTAATATTCCACAGATAATCTTTCATTCTCTTCTGTCTTCATTTCGTCCGTCTCATCTTTCTCACCCNAAATGGAAAAATACGTTGCAAAAAAATTAAAGATGTGGAGTTTTCTTTTCCTTTCAATGGTGATTAGAACGTAAAATATATTTATGAGAAAATGTCAAACGTCTTTCATACGATAAAGACAGCGGTTGAAAATGAAATTGTAACTTTACATACTGATATACCTATAGTCATTAAAGCAAAAAACGAAAAAGATTTTTGGAAATATCGGAATATCACCAAATTGTATTGTTGTTTTGGATAGACATACTAATGTAATTCGACTGTTTTATATTTAAAGTTAACAAGGATTACTGATTTCCATATTAATAATTAATTATCTTTATCTGGACATACACTAAATTATGATTCGCCAATTGCTCATTTGCATGCGTCTTTTAAACACATCAAATTCCCTGTTTCAAATGGTTTGAATGGGAATCGATATTGGGAACTAGTCGCAATAAATTGTTACTTGATGGTCAACGTGGTCGTCATCGATACAATGATTATTATCGGTACCAATTTGTAATAGGGTTCAGACAATTTGAATGAGCAACCCTAATAAGTATTATTGCGGTAATATGCCCATTATATTTAGATTGATACACACTTCTTTTTATCAATTCAAATTATTTCTCTGATATAAACGTTTCTGATAAATTCAATTTGTCTGCTTTTGTTAGTACTTGTCTATTTGTTCTCAACAAAGCAATTAATAGATGTTTCATTTAACCGATAAGTAAAATTGAGAAAGATGACAATTATTTGTTCTTTGCTGTTTATAAAATAGATTTTCGATAATGATATAAATATTTTCAACTGATTTAAAATTTCTCAATTCGCCTGTAGGTTTCGCGATTTCTTCGACAATTGTGAATTTATTTTTACTGATTCTTGTTTTGATTAAAATTTTCTACCTCTAAGGGTGGAGAATTAGAGGGTAACAAAGAAATAGACTAATTAACGCAACCTCGGTTAAATTCTTTTCGTAAACTTTGGTCAGTATATTATTAAAAAACTATAATATAAATAACTTTTACGCTTATGAAGAACAACTAGGGTTTCATTCGATGATTTTAACCACGATGAACTTCGATACTCTCGAAATTCTGGTATGTTTGAGTTTGAAGTTTTTTGCGCAAATATTTCACGAAAATGCATGCATTCTTACGCAAACAATACATCTTAATTCTTATTTACGTACGTAAATAGATCGCAAATAGGTTTCATTATTTTAACGAATAATTTTAGCAGATTAGGAATTTTATTTATAGTGGAAGGTACGGTCAAATAGACAGGATACAAAGTAAATATTCAATTAAAATTAATTTCGATAATAAAAAGAACTAAAGGAAGAGTTTGTATTTATATAAATGTATTCAAATATACTTAAAAAAAAACTAATGCAACTTTTAGAGTGAAATACAATGTCAGTGTGAGAGACTTTTCCATAATTTTAAGAAATATGAGAATTGTTGAAACATTACATACGCAGAACATTTTATTGATAAAGCTTATTATATCGATATCACTTTGTCTATATTGTTATCTTTCTCCTAAGTAATAGTTTCCGGCCAGCTCGATAGACGCCTTCAGGCTGCAGTCGTAAAATTTGATAGGTACTCCAAGGAACACGATACTTGACAATATCTCTAAAATTAGATGAGACTACGAAACATTTGATAGCTTGTAAGCTTGTGGGTATCCTTGAAGCTATTAGCTCGTAGAATATAATATTGAGGAGTATCATTTGTTATATTACTGCTTTATGCGCTTCTACTTCGTTATTTCACTGATATGAAAAGAAAAAGGTGTTTTACAGATGCATATTAAGATTCACATTCGTATTTTATTCATAAGACATTGATAAAATTATACTAATTGTAGAATGGATATCGCAAAACGTACTTAGGAAATATATATCAAGTTCTCGTCTATCGCAAAGCGCTTGCTTGCCGATCATAAGATTTATCTTAATTTCAGATTTTCCATCGAAATTAAGTGATTTACAATTACTAGGAAGAAACAAAGCATTAATAAAAATGATCATCTACATTAATGCGTATGAAAACAAAATTTATTATGCTGATAGATCTTCAACATACTACTTATTATTAGAAAATTTAGCTTAATCGAATAAAATAATTCGAAATGGTCTACAGACGTGCCTGCCACGTTGAGGTTGGCTACGCCGGGATTCGTTTTCAGCAAGTAGATATTCACATAAGTGGACCTTGTTGAAAAATTCGTAATCCTAAAATGTAGCATCGTGCTACAGATGGCGTTCACTGTGCCGTTTGTAGTATTTTCTGAAACGCACTGTTAAGACAGCAGGTAAAAGTTGGCCTGTATTCTGTCGGAGCTGCCTGCGACGCGCTGATGAGATCCAAAAAGATCGAAATCGCGATCCGCGTCTGGCAGTTTCGACAGAATTCAGACCACTTCGAATTATTTTATTACTTATTATTAGAATCATTTTCCAAACGCGGTCGATCTAAATGGAAAAATACGTTGCAAAAAAATTAAAGATGTGGAGTTTTCTTTTCCTTTCAATGGTGATTAGAACGTAAAATATATTTATGAGAAAATGTCAAACGTCTTTCATACGATAAAGACAGCGGTTGAAAATGAAATTGTAACTTTACATACTGATATACCTATAGTCATTAAAGCAAAAAACGAAAAAGATTTTTGGAAATATCGGAATATCACCAAATTGTATTGTTGTTTTGGATAGACATACTAATGTAATTCGACTGTTTTATATTTAAAGTTAACAAGGATTACTGATTTCCATATTAATAATTAATTATCTTTATCTGGACATACGAGGGTGGATTGATAAGTTTCCGGCCTAACCAAGAGATGACGCCACTAGGCCTACCTTGAGGTGACATTCTATAGTACCATCCTTGGATAGCTTGTAGCTATAGTTTCAGCCCGATCTCCT
>NW_020439053.1:66478-80003 GCF_000699045.2 Agrilus planipennis | reverse complement strand
GTTGGTCTGTGTTCTGTCGGAGCTGCCTGCGACGCGCTGATGAGATCCAAAAAGATCGAAATCGCGATCCGCGTCTGGCAGTTTCGACAGAATTCAGACCACTTCGAATTATTTTATTACTTATTATTAGAATCATTTTCCAAACGCGGTCGATCTAAATGGAAAAATACGTTGCAAAAAAATTAAAGATGTGGAGTTTTCTTTTCCTTTCAATGGTGATTAGAACGTAAAATATATTTATGAGAAAATGTCAAACGTCTTTCATACGATAAAGACAGCGGTTGAAAATGAAATTGTAACTTTACATACTGATATACCTATAGTCATTAAAGCAAAAAACGAAAAAGATTTTTGGAAATATCGGAATATCACCAAATTGTATTGTTGTTTTGGATAGACATACTAATGTAATTCGACTGTTTTATATTTAAAGTTAACAAGGATTACTGATTTCCATATTAATAATTAATTATCTTTATCTGGACATACACTAAATTATGATTCGTTTCTTAAAAGCAGACAGCCTCAGGATTTTCATTAATGAAAGGACAATAAAACGAATCTGTATTTCTTTTAGGGATTACTCCCTAATTAACCTTCAGTTTAACCGTGACGATTTACAAACAATACTATATAGCTTCTTTATCAAATCTCACATAGGTTTGCGATTATGATTAAGTTTTACAACAGTTTTAAGTTCTACGTGTTTGTGCTAAATACTAGAGCGAGACAACTCTTTCAGACGATACGTCGATCCTATATATACAGAGTTTGGTCACCCTTGACATAGGTGATAGCTACGTCAACCAAATTAATAAAAACCTAATAAATTCTTCGTCAGTAATTTATCGAAACTAACAGGAGGGAATTTCCATTTCCGCTTTATTAGATCACATCAGCAGGTCCGTAGTTTTAGTAGCAGTCCTTGTGTTTCTCCGTAAACCAACGATAACATTATCTCAACGGTCTACTTGAAACTCATTTGTTCCACAAGAAGGTTTCATAGTAGACAAATTACAGTTAAGGGAAAGTGCGCAGTCAGTATTAACGATGGTCCAGCGGTTAGGTTCGGTAAGGTTAGATAGTCTCCTCGCACTGAACTGCCTTAATCGGATATCGGTTCGATTGTAATCGCCTGCTGTCGCTGCCGCTATTTCTCCATAGCAATGGAGTCGAGGATATGAGAACACTCATGACCAGATTTAAGGTCAAATTAACTGAGAGACTGAGAACTGTTCAATCTTATCTAAAGTTGAAAGCAGCGACGAGTAGTTATCCAACATTGTTACATTCCCTGACGTAATTGTAACGTTCATTTTACTTATAAAAGAGATAGACGAATAATCACGAGAAAAGTATCTACCCGTACCTATATCTATAGGGTTGTTCGGAAAGTCATTTCTTTTTTTTTTGTGGAAATGAAAGACAGTTTTCGTATAATAAACAAATACTTTATTAAATTATATATTGACCGTTCTGGTCCAACACCTTTTGCCATCTTTCTGGTAGTAGCATAATTCCACGCTCATAAAATTTTTGGTCTTTGCTGGCAAAAAACTGATCGAGGAGGTTTTTGACCTCCTCATTTGAGGTGAAGGTTTTACCGTCTAAAAAATTTTGGAGTGACCGGAACAAATAATAATCCGATGGTGCCAGGTCTGGAGAATATGGTGGGTGTAGCATTGTATCCCATTCAAGCTGTAAAAGCTTTTGGCGAGTGACCAAACTTGTGTGAGGTCTCGCGTTGTCTTGGTGAAACACTACACCTTTCCTGTTGATTAGTTCTGACCTTTTCTGTTGAAGTGCATCATTCAGTTTGTCCAGCTGATGACAGTAGACTTCCGAATTAATCGTTGTGTTATCCGGTAAAAGCTCAAAAAAAACGATTCCTTTAAAATCCCACCAAACAGACAGCATCACCTTTTTTTGGTGAATATCGGCTTTGGAAATGGTTTGAGCCGGTTCATCTTTTTTGCTCCATGACCTCTTGCGTTTGACGTTGTTGTATACAACCCATTTTTCGTCCCCAGTGATGATGCGCTTCAAAAACGGATCATTTTCGTGACGTTTGAGAAGCGAATCGCAGACGTCAATGCGGCGACACAGATTTCTCTCTGTGAGAACATGGGGAACCCATACATCGAGCTTCGAGGATAATCCCAGGCCTTTCAAGTGGTCATAAACTGTTGAATTTGATAAATTTAACCTCAATCCGATCTCACGTGTTGTTATTCGCCGGTTCACATCAACTAATGCCTTTATCGCGTCTTTATCAGCTTCAACCGGCCTTCCCGAACGTGGTGCATCTTCGACATCAAAATTGCCGGATCGAAATTTAGCGAACCAGTTCTGGCACTGGCGTACTGTCAACACACCTTCTCCATACACATCAGTCAATTTCTTTCTGGCTTGAACAGCATTTTTACCCTTTCTGTAGTAAAACAGTAAGATATGTCGAAAATGCTGCTTATCGCTCTCCATATTTAAAAGGGCACCAACCAAAAACTACTGCGTAGAATTAATTGGAATTTTTCACACACAAGCCTTGCTATATGAGCTCTCAAAGCATATAAAAATTCTACGGCTTAAATGAGAAGTTGGGTGCAAAAGAATACAATTAAATCCTCTGTCGGGAAAAAACGAAATGACTTTCCGAACAACCCTATACATCTCATTTAAAGTTCTCATAGCAGGGTCAATCGTCGCAAGTCTTGTTCAGTGTGATAATTTAATTGATGGCACTGTAGAGACAATGAAATTAATTATCTACGTACGTATGTATTTCATTACTACATAGGGTGTTTCTGAAATAAGTAACAAGCTTTGAAAGGTATTAACTAGATACAATAGGGAATCGCACGGTGAGTAAAGCGGCGTGGTTAAGGGTAAGAAAACCAGACGAAGTTGTAATTCGAAGCCGGCCCTGGGCGTGAATTGGCAACGTACAGAGAATTTGCGGTAACAACTTAGCAACTACATCGATGAAAAATGTAAACAGTGACGTTTACGGAACGACTAATAAAGTAAATATTAACAGTGTTATTCCTACGCTACAAACCATAATAATCGTTGGACGTCCAATTCGATAACAATTAACTAAATAACTACTTTGTTCATAGCAATATGCAGCACTATTTAAAGTACACCTCGACTTGGTATTAAGAACACCAAAAACAAAAGAAATACTCGTAAAACACGGTTACTGCAGCTAATAATGATAATGAAATGTGGCGGATGTTTTAGTTTTTTTGCGTGATCGTACCAGAGACGGTCTGTACTTTAAAATACGTTTTTATCGAAAACGGTTGACTTTTGGAGGACTAAACATTTACTTAATTTTCTTATTTTATAGTGCCCTATCTTCTCCTGTAGGCTTGCTACTTATTTGTAGAAATTGGTAGTGTGACTTATTGTCCCTATATAAAGTAATTTCAGAATAAATGGTATGAGTTGTTTCCGATGTAAAACTAATTAAACTATAGCATCGAATAGAAGGAAGGTAATGAGGACTTCCGTCATAGCCTACCCATTGCAAGAAGCTTTTACCGAAAATATCCGTTCATTAATATTCAAATAAAATTGTAATGTGTTCATTATAAACCTAATAGGGTCACCCGTTAAATGTCAGACAGAGCGTGTAATTGTTCACAAAGCAATTCATAAGCAAAATATTCTGGACATTTCCATATATACATATATATTTATGATTATTAACGGGTGTTAAAAATAATGCAACGATGAAACATCAAATCCGTAAACAATGAATTAAAATGCAACAATATTTGTAATTGAAATTGAATTTTACAATACACTTCATGCGATAAAATATATATTTACATAATTATACATATAATTATTACAAATTAACTTATTAATTGTATTACTAAATATAGCAGATCGAAATTTTTATTTGATTCTGTCATCTAAATAAATTTTTGTTTATTTTTTGGCAATTAGTAGTCAAAATTGTTGAATTTCAACTCGCTACTTCAACAAGAGGAATAAATTTATTTGAATTGTGTCAACCAAAACTCATGAGCCTATTTACGCTGAGCTATTTCGACGCATGATGGTCGATTTTATTCGTTGTGAGTTCTACACATAACTGAAATTAAACTTGTTTATTCGTAAACTTAGGCTAGAATTAGACGAGTGTTATTTGAGTTAACTCATTTTTGGTTTTGTTAATAATTTCAATCTGCTATGCCACTCTGGCTCAGCTTATCTGTCACTCGAAAATCAAAATTGAGTGTAGGTCTGTGACGCCTATCTGACCGCTTCGGTGTTAAAAACAGGAATGAATGTGTTTAAATTCCGTCAACCAACACTCATGAGTCTATTTACGTCGTGCATGAGTCGGTTTTAGTTATTGTGTTGTATGTTTAACTCAAATTACGTGGCCATCTTGTTAGAAAGTCAATTTTGTATGGAAGATACTGCAACGCAATAATGGACAACTCAAATTAGGCGACTTAAATTACGTTCGTGTGGTTGTAGCCTTACGAAGCGGTCAAGATACGTACACCCAGACGAGCGTAGTTTCAGTCGCGCAATTTTAGTCAACTTATTTTTGGTTTTATCTTGAAGTCTAATTCAACTCATTTCTACCTGTCCGTTTTGAAAAAAGACCGGAGTAAAAATTATTCTTTCCATTTTCACTCTACCGAATTACGACCAAACTAGCTCTATAAATTTCTTTAAAATATTACCGGAAAAGGTCAGTTTTCAGGACTAAACCGCCGGTTGTGTACGAATAGAGTACTGAAACAGTACCGCATTTAGTACGAAAAGAACACGGATACAGCACCGATTGTTTTCTAGAAAGCTACTGAAATACAACCGAAAGAGCGACGCATTTATACTAAAAAAGCGCCGAAACAGCACTAAAGGAATACTAAAATTTTTGATTTTGTATGTGATGCTGTTTTGGTGCTATTATAGTACGTTTTTTGGCGAGGCGCTGTTTGAGGACTCTTTCGGATCTTTTTCAATGTGGTGCTAGTTTGAAGCTGTTTTGGAGTTTCAAAGGGTAGTGTTTTGGCTACAATTTTAGAATTTAAATTTTCGCCTAATTTATAGGAACTATTTCGGCGGTGATTTAGGTCATTTCAGATATTTGGAGGCGATTCGGTGGTGTTATAATTCTTTTTATTTTTACACGCGTTCTCGTCACAGTAAGTAACGCTTGTTTTCCTTACAAAACAACAGGAATAAATGTGTTTGAATTGCGTCGACCAAAACTCTATTGAGACTTTTATTATACTGTGTCGACTCAGATTACGCTCGTATGGACCTAACCTTAAAATGACGGCAATCTACTAATCTGCACCAAATCATCATCATCATAAGGTCATCAGTGCTAAGACTGGTTGGACATGCAACTCACTTCGTTCATCTCATCGCTCTCCTCCCTGCCATCATCCACCTATTCTCATAATTTTTAAATGGAAGCTAAAGAAGGTCTTACGCCATACTATCCCGCTTCGCCCGTCAGCATCAGAAGTTAGTGGGAGTGATATCCCATGCAGTTAGTAGTTTGTTCCTTAACAGTAAATACCTCCTGTTAACTGAGCTTTCACTAAACTTCTGAAAGAGGAAACATTTCCAAAAGTTTGCTTAACCAGGTATATAGAAAGTCTATTGCAAAGAATTCGCAACAAACCATTATTGTTGAGGTCAGTAGAAGGGAAATTCATAGTCAGTTGTATTTTATTTGATAATTTTTGCATTATTTCGAAACTTTACGTTGGGAATAAGGTATTCCAATATTCTTTACGATTAGGAAAACCCATAATACTGTTCGCTTTTTATTGAAACTTGTGCACCAGATTTAACGAAAAATAAGTAATAAACAATAAACATTCATAGTGTCATTAGCAAGAGGTTGCTTTTGCTGAATTAATTTGCTTTTGGCTCCATTTGCTTTTGCTTGTTATATCGTTTCCTTTAGTCATAAACAACAAAATAAGTAGAAATTATAGCTCAACGTATCCACAAATAAAATGGAGTAAAAACAAACGACCCTCTATAAGAAAAAGATCGTAAATAGTCTATCTAATTTAGCTTTACTGGGTAGCTTTTACTTGTTTATTTATTGATATACGATCTATAAAATTCGACAGTAGTACTCAAACCTGTATGCATGAGAAATAATATCGATTTAAGAAAGGAATGGAAATGACACGGTAGTGATTTTCTAATTGAGTTAATGGAAGTGCTTTGTTTAAAGTTATCTTCTGTGTAAAATTAGTTCTCTAACACTATTGATATGTTTACTTACGTATGCAAGTAGATTTATTGCAATCAAGACAGGCAGAAAAGGATTAGAGCAATACATAAGTCAGATAAGTCAGGACGGAAGGCGTAGTAGAAATATAAAGCATAGGATAGCGCAGGGTCGAGTTGCCTTCAATAAAAAGAAGTCACTTCTATGTTCGCGATCGATTAATTTAGAAATTCGAGGTGTATGTTTAGTGCGCGACGCTGTACGGGTGCGAAATATGGACGGTGGGCGCTGCGGGAAAGAGAAGGTTAGAAGCGTTCGAAATGTAGTGTTAGATGCGAATGGTTAGGATACCGTGGATAGAGGAGGTTAGAAATGAAAAGGTATCAGAAAAAATAGGAGAACCGAGGACTCTATGGAAGTCAATAAGAAATAGACGAGATAGGTTGGTAGGACACCTTTTCAGGCATGAAGGTCTAGTCAGAGATATATTAGAGGCAAAAACGGGAGTTAGGAGGGGTAGAGGTAGACCAAGATTAGATTATTGTTTAGAAATAGTTAAGGATGTGGGATGTTCTAGTAAAGCTCAGGATAGGAAAGACTGGAGGTGCGTGTCCAACCAGTTTTAGGAGTGACGATCATATGATGATGCAAAAACCTAACTTTGACGGTATTTTTGCTACTCAATTTTCCCACTCGAACAAAAAATTCGCGATTTCAAGTTTTTACAAGACTATACTCCGAATTATAGTTNTTTTCAGATTAATATTTCAGAAAATATTCAATTTTAGTACCTTTTGTTTTAAAAAATTAACTTTCTGATTAAATCAAACTTCACAATATATATCTATGTCCTACGTCAATTGTTTTGGTACACGGTAGCTTTTACAAGTGTAGGCGTTACACTCCACTTGAAAGAAATATTTTATTTAAGCGGAAGAGTGCATGGATGGAAGCTACTTTGAAGTGAAGTGTTGCTCCAATTGAAAAGGCTAGTGTGTCGTAGGTTTATGTATGTATTATGAAAATTTGCACTTCGAAGTTTTATTTATTTTCATAAAGTAAATGTCGATCACATCATGTTTTTGAAAAAAGTTAACTATCACTTAGGGTTATAAAGAAACTAAGTAACTTCATCAGAATCGATCAGTGGCAAAAGGATTTATTAGCGTTTAGCCTCCAATTTGACGTTTTTTCAAGATAGGTTTTCTAATGAGGAAGACATGGTGTACATAAAGTAACTTCTTTATACAAGTCATTACGTGTAGGTATTTATGGCTTGTTTTCGTTCCAAATAAAACTAAAATTACTGTTTAAAAAATCTAATGTTTAAATATAACTACTAAAATGCTTTTAAATAATCACTTTAATGTAGTTTTAATTGTTCGATTGTATCGGCCTTTTGAACCTTTTTTAAGAGTATCGTAGTATATAAAAACTAAATAGTCGTATGGTCAGAGCCTATTTGTTTAATCGTATGTGTGTGCATATAAAATGAAATTTTACACTAGGGTGCCTTAGATAGGGACTCATTTTCTGTGTATTATTTTCTTTTCGATTTTTGTTTTCTCATATATTGAAATGGGGATGAAATCGTTTATTTTTTATACACCTCATTGTTAATAAATTATTTTGATACTTAGGTAAACGTTAACATTTATCAATTTTAATTTAAAAATATTAAGCGTCAAAGTCGTTTGCAGTATGCCTTCCTCCTGCCATTTTCAATATATAGACTTAAGTACTAAAAACCTAGAAAAGATCTTGTAAGCATATCCTAAGTGCTACTTATCATCCTCGATTAAAATTATTTTGAGCAATTTTGTGGATTTCTTAAAATAGATTCTCTTATATTGAATTCAGAATGAAACACTTTTTTACTTTTAATATGCACATCTATAAATAAAATTTGTAAATGTAAATTTTTACAATAGATACATATCTATATATATTTAGAACTCACGAAATAGCTTTTCCAAGTGAAGTGTTTTTCATATGTGCTTTATCGTGTAGGAAGACTCTTTTAAAATTGTTACGTATACCACTTTTTTCATCTTTATATGTTCAAAAGGTCCAGTTATTTGTTGCTTAAATAGTTTAGGTTTGCCAGAAATAACTAATAACTAATAGTTATACATCTCACGAAAAACTAAACCGTCTATATCAGTGATTCTCAAGCTTTTTTTCGCCACGGCATACTTTTAATAATTTAAAAACTTGGCGGCAAACTAACAATTAGCAGGTCATAATAAGTTTCAATGGAATATAAAGTAAAATGACATTACAAGCTAGAGAAAATGTTTATTTAATAATAAATTACACACTACATTTAATGCGAAATTTGAGGTTGGTGTTTTTTGACAACTTCATTTATATTTGGGCGTAAAAACGATAAGGCTACTCTCATTATATGATCTACATTTAAACGTCTGGATCTTTTTTTCGTTTTTATGTTGGTCAAAGCAGAAAATCCGAACTTGCACAAATAAGATGTAGAATATTGTAATAACACACTTAAGACTTTTTATGATATAGTCGGATAATCGAATCTAAGATTAATGCAGAATTTATTGATTCTTCTGAATGTTTTGAAATTAAATCCCGGTCATTACACACCGAAATTAATTCTTCCAAAGTCAATTCATACATTGGTGTGTCACTTATCACATGGATTTCGAACCAAATCAAAATTTGTTATTTTTAAATTCGGAAAATATTGAACAATTCTTTGCTCTACTATTGTCAAATGATCAACAACTGTTTTATGAATTATTTTATAACACTCTTTTGGAAATTTGCGTTATTATGATCATAAAAACAGACGTCCGGACGTAATTTTCCGAATTCTTTCAAAAACGAGCACACCCTTGCCGTATATCGGCCATTGATGGGATTGAATTTATTAGGGGGTATATTTCCTTATCACTTCTATACGTAGGTTATACCACTATACATTTCGGATTTCTTCTCGATGCATAACCAGGCAGCAAAATGCATTCTCCAACAGTCTTCTCCGCTATTTTACTGCATGCATCCGCAAAATTTGGCGACACACTTCAAGAATCTCGCGGTACAGTAAAATTCCGCGGCACAGTGGTTGAAAATCACTGGTCTATATAAATAAACACATAAATACCCGATGATTGAATAGTATCAATGTGTTGCGTCTAATAGCGCTGCAATCTGGGCTCTTTTAGGTTTTGTTACATGAGTTTGTAGCACGTCGTACAAAAAGTCATTTAACACACTGCTTAACATGAACACTCGAATAGTTGCCTTCGGAATTTCAACCCCGCATAGCATTACTTTACAATTTATCGGGCCGCTCTTTGTCATTAATGAATTGCGAAACTACCTATAGAGCGCAGGATTTAGAGATTCAGAGTTTTTCAGTTTAATTCTTTTGACATTTTAAGGAGTATCATAGATACGGACACCAAGAAGCCTTTTGTCTAAAACATTTGCATTACCTTTACCATCTGGTTATTTCGAACTTTGTCCAAAAATAATCCTTAGCGAAAAATTTCAGTTATTTGAAATTATTTTGCTCTGGCACTTTTACTTCATCACAAATACATCTCTAATACGTAATTTTATTGTACGGATTTTTGTGTTTTCTAGAATCAAATTGAATTTTTTTAAATTCTCATTTAGAATTTCAAATGACTTTTTATTTCTTAAAATTAGTGCCTTTAATAAAAAGTGGAATGTTATAATAGTTTTTTATACTTTTACGTACACATTAATTCTGGGCGAATACTATGCGTTAACAGTTTTTTAAATTTTATAAACTTTAGGATTTTATTCATATTTATTTTTAACTGTATCGGATGAAAAATGTACAGCGTTGTGTAAAAACCTTTCCCATTTAAAGATTAAGGCTTTCCATTTTATGAGTTTATTTCGAAATGACGTGTCCTGCCTCTACACAAGCCGTGGGAACTGATTTTGCATTTTTAGTATTTAATTCTATAGAATACATTTTCACGAAATCCTTTGCTCATTTGGTTTCATTGTTCTGGTTTAAATATAAATAATTTTTTTATACCTATCAAATTATTTTGTTTCTCTTCGCACTGATTCAGTATTATTCAAAATACAATATTACGTTCTATTTTATATTATATTACATATATTTCATTTATTTTTAAATCATTTCCCAGAAAATTTTTAAGGCGTTTGCTTTGTAAGAAATGCTTTTAAAGTTTTAAACAAGAACCTATAACGTATAATGTCAACTAGTAAACATTACCAACTATATGGCTAAACTAAGAAAAGCATCATTGTAATACGTTTTGTGGTGTATCGAAATACTGTTGTAATACGTAATGTTCTAACAGTAAGTATGCTGAAACTGCTTTGACAGAAACTTCAATATACCTACTTAATGGAAATCTGGAAATAATGTTTCCGGACGTATTAAAGCCGAAGTTTGACTGTGGTAAGACATGAGGGTATTGATTATTATACACATGCAATGCCACATAATTGCAAACTCTTGTTTAGTATAAATATGATGCAGGGAAAGAATAAAATCAGTTTTTCAATGACGCTCTAGTTAACTGTAGTTAAAAAACTGACCCCATTTAGGAATACATCGGTTATATCACATTTGGTCAAAGAAGCAGGGGAGGGGGGCTTAGATTTTCTTCACGTAGGCCATTTTCAATTTTTTTTCCTCTAAAAGATTATTTAAAGCCATACCTTTAAATTATTATGTGAAAATTAGAGAGAGTCTTGGCATATACTACGGGTGGTCACCGATGGGTGAAGGAGGGGGGGGGGTAAAAAATTGTAAAAGATGGACCAGGTAGCATGGCTATGTTCCCTAAGGTCGAAACGGCTTCCTGTGTTATCATTATCTTGAACTGTATACTTATATGTGTTTATAATGTGATAGAAACTTTTATAATATTATTAGGATGACCTACATTTAATAATTTCGTTTACTTAAATAATTTGTCTGAAATTTGAAATACTTACTATTAAGATAGATTTTGTCTTTGCAACTCTTACTTTGTGGCAAAGAAAACTTGAAATGGAATCTTTTCCTTCCTGATCGAATTATAAAGAATGAAAATTTAAAGGGTCATAAAAATAACGCGATAGAAAAATGGAACAGCTGGAGTACTACTTCGCGTTCATCGTTAATTATATTGTTAAATGTATTACCTACGTAAACATTAGTTTTTATTGCATTGCAGTTGTCTTTTAGTATAGTTCCATTTCACTTTATGGCACGTAAAAGAGTAATGGGGGAATTAAATTGTTCTTCTTAACGTAAAATAGAAAAACGGTAAGATAGATACTTGAGAAGAATACATTATTAAACTTGACAAAACCGGCGTCGCAAGACGAAGGTCGAAGGTTACTAAAACAATTTTAATGCAACGTTATTCATTGTTATGGAAATTACTTTAAAATTTATTAGGGTTTGAGAGACATTATTTATTACCTACCTTAGTTTGTTAAAAATACACAGTTTGTGTATTAAATTCAACTTGTTTTAGATAGGTTATGTCAGCAATACCTCTTTTTACATGAATTTTATTAACAAGATCTTTACAAACCTTCTCGGCGTTTCCTTTAGGGATGAAAGAGACAAATTTGAATATAACAACATCAAGTATAGAGCCAGCTAAGATTTGAAAATTGAATCGTAAAATAAGTATTTTTAGATGCGTAGATAATCAACCCATTGCGTTAATATAAACACAAAATGTAGGACCTTTATGATAGGACAAAAAATTAAAATAGTAGGTATTAATGAAGCAACAGGTTTAGAAATCTGATATTTAATTAATAATTATAAAAGGTACTCATTATCATCATCATAAGGTCGTCAGTCCTAAGAATGGTTGGACACGTGCCTCCACTCTTTCGTATCCTGAGCTAAACTTCGCATTTCCCTAAAACAAGAACAACCTGCATCCTTAACTATTTTCGAACAGTAATCTAACCTAGGTCTACCTCTACCCCTCCTTACTCCTGTTTCTGCCTCTAATATGTCTTTAACTAGACCTTCATGCCTGAGAAGGTGTCCTACCAACCTATCTCGCCTATTTTTATTGACTTTCATAGAGTCCTCTGTTCTCCTATTCTTTCAAGTACCTCTTCATTTCTCACCTTTTCTACCCACATTATCCTCATCATTCATCTACAACACCACATTTCGAAAGCTTCTAACCTTTTCTTTTCCGCCGCACCCACTGTTCATGTTTCGCATCCGTACAGCGTCGTGTTCCAAACATACACCTTTAACAACCTTTTCCGAATTTCTAAAAATACCATTCGCGAGCATAGAAGTGACTTCTTTTTATTAACGGCGACACGACCCTGCGCTATCCTTTGCTTTATATCCCAGGGTCGTGTCGCCTTAATAAAAAAAAGTCACTTCTATGCTCGTGAATGGTATTTTTAGAAATTTGGAAAAGATACTGTTAATTCTTAAAAAAGGTAGGTAAACGTTTCGATTAGTAGGCTCATATTCACTTTCGTTGAAATGCGTATGTGTGTGAGTATGCGTTAGAAACCATTCCTTCCCCTAGTTTTGAAGGTCGGAAAAAAGTAACTAAAATAATCAGCAGCTAAATAAATTAATCAAAACTTAGGTTTTGATTTTTTACTTTAAAGAATCTAAAGAAATGATAATATCTATTTCGTCCCACTCTCCCCCTGATAATTTTGTGTGGTCATGTCACTGGTTTTATGCACCCACAAAAAGAACTTATTTTCGATAGATTTGTTTAAGTATAGCTTGACTGGATTTGATTGTTTTACATAGTTTTCTTCAATTTCCAAAACTAGGAGAAGAAATGGTTTCCTCTCTCTACATATATATTTATATATGCTTCTTTCTTAACGTCTGCTGTGAGTATAAATTAAAATGTTTTTCTTAATGACCGGGTTTTGTAAAGCAGACAACTTAATGGATTTTTAGTCAATTTTTTATTTTGACGTTTCGGCTCCTTGGTTTTGGACCATCTTCAAAATTTTTGTATGTTCTAATTACATTATTTCTTCTTTCTTTGATACAGTGTGTTTTTGTAAAAGTATAAAATTGAAAGAAAGTTAATTTTGCACATTAATAAATAAAAGCAACACTGAGATGAGAGGCTCAGAGTGTGATAAGTTGTTTATCCAAAGTTTCGAAGTGTGTCAGATACAATACAACTAGTTCGATTACAATTTTATACTTTTACAAAAACACACTATATCAAAAAAAGAAGAAACAATATAATTAGAACATACAAAAGTTCTGAAGATGGCCCAAAACCAAGGAGCCGAAACGTCAAAATAAAA
>NW_020439053.1:34287-65427 GCF_000699045.2 Agrilus planipennis | reverse complement strand
ATAATATTTATATTTATTTCACTAATTTTAATTTCTCCTAAGAAAATAGGATTCTAAAAAGCATAAAAGATACACTGAACGGTTTATGTTTTTAGTTCTTTTATTCGGTGTCCCAAATAATGAAAATTCAGCTTTCAGTGACTTTGGTTTTGTAAGTTTTTCTTGAATTCTTTTAAACCGGTTTTCTTAATTTAAGAACCGGTACATAGGTATGTGACAAATTTATTTTAAAAACGAATTTGTTAAGGGTATTTTAACAGTTTGTATGAACAAAGTAATGATTAGGATACTTGGCCATTTTTATTTCCTAACTAGATATGACCTCAATATACTAATCAAAGAAACTAATTCAGACCTAACTAAAACGGTGCCAAAGTTTGAATAACTTTTTTCAAATTGCGTTAGTATATTGCCCTTTAGATTTAGAATATTGCAGACTCACTTTAGATACAATGCCAAAGGAAAAATTATGTAATAGAATAAAGTCTTTAACAATTTCTTTCTTAAGTGTGGTGTAAATACGTTTTAAATACTTTCAAAGCTTGATTTTGAAGCTATATCTGTATACTGCGACTAGATACCTATACATAGATTTATGGTTGTAAGTTATTTTCATTTCCAGGAAGCAGATTTTATTGAAAAAGAGCATAATGTGTACTTATGTACATAACTTTAGAAAGTTTATTATACCACTTTCCTTCAAATTCATCCTCGAATAATTTCAAATAGACAAAAATAACTGAGCTGAAATTCTGGAAATTAAACCGGGGTAGGATATATTAGTAAAATAGAACTCTTTGTTTACATTGAATTTGAATATCCCGGGGCTACCCTGGGATTTTAATGCTTTTCCTTATTATGTAGATACATATTTAGATAAGGTTTTTTCTGCAGTTAATTCGGGCTTACTTATAATTCTTACAAATAAAAGCTTCGGAGCACAATTTATATTTATTTTTAGAATTTGCCTGGCTGTCACAGCCGTTTTCAGGGTTCGCTAGACAAAAGATAAAAGGAAACACTTTTATAATTAGGTCGCATCTATTTGTCCGTCNCAAATGCTTTTCCTCACTTCGTTCATCTCATCACTCTCCTCCCTGTCATCATCCACCTATTCTCATAATTTTTAAATGGAAGCTAAAGAAGGTCTTACGCCATACTATCCCGCTTCGCCCGTCAGCATCAGAAGTTAGTGGGAGTGATATCCCATGCAGTTAGTAGTTTGTTCCTTAACAGTAAATACCTCCTGTTAACTGAGCTTTCACTAAACTTCTGAAAGAGGAAACATTTCCAAAAGTTTGCTTAACCAGGTATATAGAAAGTCTATTGCAAAGAATTCGCAACAAACCATTATTGTTGAGGTCAGTAGAAGGGAAATTCATAGTCAGTTGTATTTTATTTGATAATTTTTGCATTATTTCGAAACTTTACGTTGGGAATAAGGTATTCCAATATTCTTTACGATTAGGAAAACCCATAATACTGTTCGCTTTTTATTGAAACTTGTGCACCAGATTTAACGAAAAATAAGTAATAAACAATAAACATTCATAGTGTCATTAGCAAGAGGTTGCTTTTGCTGAATTAATTTGCTTTTGGCTCCATTTGCTTTTGCTTGTTATATCGTTTCCTTTAGTCATAAACAACAAAATAAGTAGAAATTATAGCTCAACGTATCCACAAATAAAATGGAGTAAAAACAAACGACCCTCTATAAGAAAAAGATCGTAAATAGTCTATCTAATTTAGCTTTACTGGGTAGCTTTTACTTGTTTATTTATTGATATACGATCTATAAAATTCGACAGTAGTACTCAAACCTGTATGCATGAGAAATAATATCGATTTAAGAAAGGAATGGAAATGACACGGTAGTGATTTTCTAATTGAGTTAATGGAAGTGCTTTGTTTAAAGTTATCTTCTGTGTAAAATTAGTTCTCTAACACTATTGATATGTTTACTTACGTATGCAAGTAGATTTATTGCAATCAAGACAGGCAGAAAAGGATTAGAGCAATACATAAGTCAGATAAGTCAGGACGGAAGGCGTAGTAGAAATATAAAGCATAGGATAGCGCAGGGTCGAGTTGCCTTCAATAAAAAGAAGTCACTTCTATGTTCGCGATCGATTAATTTAGAAATTCGAGGTGTATGTTTAGAGCGCGACGCTGTACGGGTGCGAAATATGGACGGTGGGCGCTGCGGGAAAGAGAAGGTTAGAAGCATTCGAAATGTAGTGTTAGAAGCGAATGGTTAGGCTACCGTGGATTGAGAAGGTTAGAAATGAAAAGGTATCAGAAAAAATAGGAGAACCGAGGACTCTATGGAAGTCAATAAGAAATAGACGAGATAGGTTGGTAGGACACCTTTTCAGGCATGAAGGTCTAGTCAGAGATATATTAGAGGCAAAAACGGGAGTTAGGAGGGGTAGAGGTAGACCAAGATTAGATTATTGTTTAGAAATAGTTAAGGATGTGGGATGTTCTAGTAAAGCTCAGGATAGGAAAGACTGGAGGTGCGTGTCCAACCAGTTTTAGGAGTGACGATCATATGATGATGCAAAAACCTAACTTTGACGGTATTTTTGCTACTCAATTTTCCCACTCGAACAAAAAATTCGCGATTTCAAGTTTTTACAAGACTATACTCCGAATTATAGTTCACAGTTCTTTTACTTATTCGGATAATTCAACTTCGTAATAATTGATTATAATATTCATTCTATTNTTAAATCATTTCCCAGAAAATTTTTAAGGCGTTTGCTTTGTAAGAAATGCTTTTAAAGTTTTAAACAAGAACCTATAACGTATAATGTCAACTAGTAAACATTACCAACTATATGGCTAAACTAAGAAAAGCATCATTGTAATACGTTTTGTGGTGTATCGAAATACTGTTGTAATACGTAATGTTCTAACAGTAAGTATGCTGAAACTGCTTTGACAGAAACTTCAATATATATACCTACTTAATGGAAATCTGGAAATAATGTTTCCGGACGTATTAAAGCCGAAGTTTGACTGTGGTAAGACATGAGGGTATTGATTATTATACACATGCAATGCCACATAATTGCAAACTCTTGTTTAGTATAAATATGATGCAGGGAAAGAATAAAATCAGTTTTTCAATGACGCTCTAGTTAACTGTAGTTAAAAAACTGACCCCATTTAGGAATACATCGGTTATATCACATTTGGTCAAAGAAGCAGGGGAGGGGGGCTTAGATTTTCTTCACGTAGGCCATTTTCAATTTTTTTTCCTCTAAAAGATTATTTAAAGCCATACCTTTAAATTATTATGTGAAAATTAGAGAGAGTCTTGGCATATACTACGGGTGGTCACCGATGGGTGAAGGAGGGGGGGGGGTAAAAAATTGTAAAAGATGGACCAGGTAGCATGGCTATGTTCCCTAAGGTCGAAACGGCTTCCTGTGTTATCATTATCTTGAACTGTATACTTATATGTGTTTATAATGTGATAGAAACTTTTATAATATTATTAGGATGACCTACATTTAATAATTTCGTTTACTTAAATAATTTGTCTGAAATTTGAAATACTTACTATTAAGATAGATTTTGTCTTTGCAACTCTTACTTTGTGGCAAAGAAAACTTGAAATGGAATCTTTTCCTTCCTGATCGAATTATAAAGAATGAAAATTTAAAGGGTCATAAAAATAACGCGATAGAAAAATGGAACAGCTGGAGTACTACTTCGCGTTCATCGTTAATTATATTGTTAAATGTATTACCTACGTAAACATTAGTTTTTATTGCATTGCAGTTGTCTTTTAGTATAGTTCCATTTCACTTTATGGCACGTAAAAGAGTAATGGGGGAATTAAATTGTTCTTCTTAACGTAAAATAGAAAAACGGTAAGATAGATACTTGAGAAGAATACATTATTAAACTTGACAAAACCGGCGTCGCAAGACGAAGGTCGAAGGTTACTAAAACAATTTTAATGCAACGTTATTCATTGTTATGGAAATTACTTTAAAATTTATTAGGGTTTGAGAGACATTATTTATTACCTACCTTAGTTTGTTAAAAATACACAGTTTGTGTATTAAATTCAACTTGTTTTAGATAGGTTATGTCAGCAATACCTCTTTTTACATGAATTTTATTAACAAGATCTTTACAAACCTTCTCGGCGTTTCCTTTAGGGATGAAAGAGACAAATTTGAATATAACAACATCAAGTATAGAGCCAGCTAAGATTTGAAAATTGAATCGTAAAATAAGTATTTTTAGATGCGTAGATAATCAACCCATTGCGTTAATATAAACACAAAATGTAGGACCTTTATGATAGGACAAAAAATTAAAATAGTAGGTATTAATGAAGCAACAGGTTTAGAAATCTGATATTTAATTAATAATTATAAAAGGTACTCATTATCATCATCATAAGGTCGTCAGTCCTAAGAATGGTTGGACACGTGCCTCCACTCTTTCGTATCCTGAGCTAAACTTCGCATTTCCCTAAAACAAGAACAACCTGCATCCTTAACTATTTTCGAACAGTAATCTAACCTAGGTCTACCTCTACCCCTCCTTACTCCTGTTTCTGCCTCTAATATGTCTTTAACTAGACCTTCATGCCTGAGAAGGTGTCCTACCAACCTATCTCGCCTATTTTTATTGACTTTCATAGAGTCCTCTGTTCTCCTATTCTTTCAAGTACCTCTTCATTTCTCACCTTTTCTACCCACATTATCCTCATCATTCATCTACAACACCACATTTCGAAAGCTTCTAACCTTTTCTTTTCCGCCGCACCCACTGTTCATGTTTCGCATCCGTACAGCGTCGTGTTCCAAACATACACCTTTAACAACCTTTTCCGAATTTCTAAAAATACCATTCGCGAGCATAGAAGTGACTTCTTTTTATTAACGGCGACACGACCCTGCGCTATCCTTTGCTTTATATCCCAGGGTCGTGTCGCCTTAATAAAAAAAAGTCACTTCTATGCTCGTGAATGGTATTTTTAGAAATTTGGAAAAGATACTGTTAATTCTTAAAAAAGGTAGGTAAACGTTTCGATTAGTAGGCTCATATTCACTTTCGTTGAAATGCGTATGTGTGTGAGTATGCGTTAGAAACCATTCCTTCCCCTAGTTTTGAAGGTCGGAAAAAAGTAACTAAAATAATCAGCAGCTAAATAAATTAATCAAAACTTAGGTTTTGATTTTTTACTTTAAAGAATCTAAAGAAATGATAATATCTATTTCGTCCCACTCTCCCCCTGATAATTTTGTGTGGTCATGTCACTGGTTTTATGCACCCACAAAAAGAACTTATTTTCGATAGATTTGTTTAAGTATAGCTTGACTGGATTTGATTGTTTTACATAGTTTTCTTCAATTTCCAAAACTAGGAGAAGAAATGGTTTCCTCTCTCTACATATATATTTATATATGCTTCTTTCTTAACGTCTGCTGTGAGTATAAATTAAAATGTTTTTCTTAATGACCGGGTTTTGTAAAGCAGACAACTTAATGGATTTTTAGTCAATTTTTTATTTTGACGTTTCGGCTCCTTGGTTTTGGACCATCTTCAAAATTTTTGTATGTTCTAATTACATTATTTCTTCTTTCTTTGATACAGTGTGTTTTTGTAAAAGTATAAAATTGAAAGAAAGTTAATTTTGCACATTAATAAATAAAAGCAACACTGAGATGAGAGGCTCAGAGTGTGATAAGTTGTTTATCCAAAGTTTCGAAGTGTGTCAGATACAATACAACTAGTTCGATTACAATTTTATACTTTTACAAAAACACACTATATCAAAAAAAGAAGAAACAATATAATTAGAACATACAAAAGTTCTGAAGATGGCCCAAAACCAAGGAGCCGAAACGTCAAAATAAAAAATTGACTAAAAATCCATTAAGTTGTCTGCTTTACAAAACCCGGTCATTAAGAAAAACATTTAAATATATTTATATATGTAAACATAATTAGCACCCAAAGCTCTGACCATACTAATTGAGATATTTACCTGAAAAGAAAATGTAGAAATACCGGAAATATATAAGCAACAAACGTCGATTAGGACGCTCCAAAGTACCTACTGAACAATAGAAAAAGAAAAAAGGATTTATTAAAAATCTCCAGTTACTGCGATAACGAAATGACTAAACATGTGGCAAACAACTATAAATAGCGAAGTGAAAGTTATTGGCAATGTCATTCGTATTTCGACTAAAACGCATGTGCACAACACATTAAAAAGCTAAAGGACGATTTCAATTCGCTGTAGGTATATGCTGGTAGCTACGGTAAGTGCTTGTCGTTAGATCATTTCGCTAAATCACTGAAAAAGTGGTCGATATCATTGATTATGTGTTTCTGTTGTTAATTAATATAGACTAAAAATAAGTAAGTTGTGTTAAGTGATTTTACTTTATGCTTTGCGGTGCTCTTTTTGTGTGCAGAACTAAAAGTAATAGCGAAAAACGTGTTCAGACCTGTTGATTGACTTCAAGTTAAAATGCAAAGGTAAGCTAAAAACTGCGGCTAATTTGGTTAGTAGTAGTAATTATAGGTTAGTATCTACATTCCTGAACTTCCTTATTATTATTAATAATATATGTTATTATCAATGTTAGAATTTCGCAAAAAGCTTAAACTTACACTACAATAAAGCTATTGAACTATTTTCTTGTAGTTCTCATATATGTTACACCTTTTTAATTACAAAGCCAACTTGTCTATTTTATTTATGTCTTATATTTTGATAAATGAATGGGTTCATAAAACTACAGTGGATCGAAGAGGCTTTCATATACCTGCAATTATGCAAAAACCTACTTTTTGAAAAACCGATTTTAATTTTCCAGATTTCAAAAAATCGCTTTCAGCAGCTTTTCGAATTTTTATTAAAAAGAAATAGAATAGTGAAAGGTATTTTATTTAACAAAAAACGAAAACAATATCAAAGTCAAAATATAAAAAAGAAATTAAGNACTTATATCTACCCTTCCACACAAATTCAATTTGCACCTACTAGGTGGTACAATCGTCAAATCAGTCCGAGATTATTATGGAAAAAATCAGATTTCAGAAGTAGACGTTAATACATAGATGTTCTTGTGTTCCTTTTGTATTACAACTTTGCTATAAGAAGTACTTTAGTAAGGCAATACAAACACACAATGGACCATTTTATATAATTGGTGAAAGTCTTCAAGTATTTAATAATTTTATTGTGAAAACGGTATCAACAAGAAATGTTTATGTTAAACCTCTTTATTGTCAAGAACTTATTCTTTGGCTGCCATACAGGTGGGTTGTTATCTATACCCTTTTTCATTGATTTATTTATTGTTGTAATCCTTTCACTAAATGTTTTGTTATTTCGCAAATATTATATCGTAAATAGTTGGCTGTAGATGAAGACCTAGTTGTCCACCGTATTGACTTAAAATAACCAACCATCTAAATAACAGATTTCATTTTCATAAACCTCAGGAGAGTCTTTACACATCCAGTTAAAGCAATTTCAAAACTTAATCACTTTGAAAAATGAGGCAATTTGTTTGCGCGGTAGAAACGAAGGTTAGAAAAGTGGCGTTACAGGCGAATGAGGATATCGTGGATAGAGAAGGTTAGAAATGAAGTGGTATTAGAAATATTAGGTGAACAGAGGAATTTATTGAAGTAAATAAGAAATACGCGAGGTAGGTTGGTAGGAAGGTATAGTCAGAGACATATTAGAGACAGCAACAGGAGTTAAGAGGCGTAGAGGTAGACCTAGATTAGATTACTGTTCGAAAAAAATGCGAAGTTTAGCTCAGGATAGGAAAAAGTGTCCAACCAGTCTTAGGGCCGACGACCCTGTGATGATAAATTTTTTCACTTACATGTGGCAAATATATATTGTAATGTTCGTGAGTTTAACAAAATTAACTTCTAAGACTGATAACGACAAAAAACTATTTATTTACACTAATTGTTAAAGAACTTAAAAAAAACTATTAAATTATTACTAAACTTAGGTTATGAATTATTCTATTTATTTACTACTGTTGATATATCAGTATTCATTGCGCTATTTATTTCACTTCTATCACTGTCAATTTATTTCTGGATTCGCTTCTGCAACGGTCAATTTATTTGTACTTCCTCTCGGCGATCGTCTCTTCCTTTAAACACTCTTTTGTTTCCTTTCTGGAACCCTCTAGAAACGTCCGGATCGTTTAGTTTTTATTTGAACTGTTTAACTGCTTTCCCAGAACGCAGGTACGACACACACATTTACAAATACGGCGCACATGAAGAAAGGCGCCCGCGGCTAGTCGGCGAATCAATAAGCCGTCAACGCACACGTGTGCCCGATCGCACGCAAACACGCTTGTGCTCGCTACAGTATGATGAAAATAATTTACTGTTGTAATGTCTTTCGAACTACCGTAACTACTGCACTGCTAGTCCAGTCAATAGAGGAAAATAGATCGTTTTTATGAAAGGAAACCCACTGTGGGATCATTTTAACTACAATGCCAAGCACTATATTTTGACATATTTCTAACTCTCAACTATTAGCTTTTAATTTGTCATAATCAGTGAAGTCTAAAAGATATATGTTTTCGTTTTTTGTTTATAAAATGTACCTATACTACAGGACAAGTCTCTTTGACATCCCAAAAGAATTGTAGGGAATTAAAAAGTCTCTGAGATTGACTTGATCGGATCAATATTAAAGTCCGTATCTCCCTTGTACTTGTGGTTGTAGCGCTGAGATTATCGGAAATGAGAGTAATTTATATCTATTTTATGTGCTAAACGCAGGCGCTGTCAGATAAATCGTTTTTCTACAGTAGCGATTTAAACTTTTTCGTGCCTTCTTTATCAGTGAGTCCCAATGCTGTTTGGATCGTGCGATTTTAATTTTATAAACAGATTTTGTAAGTAGAAGTGTCAATCTACAGTGACATCTCGATTTTTCATTTAAGTGAAAAATTCTACGAAGCATAATCTAAAACTGTCGGATACGTAAAAGTAGTGTAAAGGAAGGGAAACCTATGGTAACGGGAGGGAAAAATGTATAACAGAGTTATTCTACTACTGCCCTAAAGCAAAGGTTTTCTGTGATTTTTTTTTCTTGAATCCTTTAGGTAAATGTTGAGGTATTCATAATCAACATCATAATCATCATAAGGTCATCAGTGCTAAGACTGGCTGGACATGCAACTCACTTTTTCTTATCCTGTGCTAATTTAAGCATTTCCCAAAATAGAACATTCCATATCCTTAATTACTTATGAACACTACTTTAATGTAGGTCTACGTCTACTCCTGTTAACTCCCGTTTCTGCTTCTAATACTTCTAAGCATCTGTCCTACCTCGCCTATTTCTTATTGATATCCATACCTTCTCATTTCTAACCTTCTCTATCCACGGTATCCTCATCATTTGACTGTAGCACCACATTTCAAATGCTTTTCTTCACTTCGTTCATCTCATCACTCTCCTCCCTGTCATCATCCACCTATTCTCATAATTTTTAAATGGAAGCTAAAGAAGGTCTTACGCCATACTATCCCGCTTCGCCCGTCAGCATCAGAAGTTAGTGGGAGTGATATCCCATGCAGTTAGTAGTTTGTTCCTTAACAGTAAATACCTCCTGTTAACTGAGCTTTCACTAAACTTCTAAAAGAGGAAACATTTCCAAAAGTTTGCTTAACCAGGTATATAGAAAGTCTATTGCAAAGAATTCGCAACAAACCATTATTGTTGAGGTCAGTAGAAGGGAAATTCATAGTCAGTTGTATTTTATTTGATAACTTTTGCATTATTTCGAAACTTTACGTTGGGATAAGGTATTCCAATATTCTTTACGATTAGGAAAACCCATAATACTGTTCGCTTTTTATTGAAACTTGTGCACCAGATTTAACGAAAAATAAGTAATAAACAATAAACATTCATAGTGTCATTAGCAAGAGGTTGCTTTTGCTGAATTAATTTGCTTTTGGCTCCATTTGCTTTTGCTTGTTATATCGTTTCCTTTAGTCATAAACAACAAAATAAGTAGAAATTATAGCTCAACGTATCCACAAATAAAATGGAGTAAAAACAAACGACCCTCTATAAGAAAAAGATCGTAAATACTCTATCTAATTTAGCTTTACTGGGTAGCTTTTACTTGTTTATTTATTGATATACGATCTATAAAATTCGACAGTAGTACTCAAACCTGTATGCATGAGAAATAATATCGATTTAAGAAAGGAATGAAAATGACACGGTAGGGATTTTCTAATTGAGTTAATGGAAGTGCTTTGTTTAAAGTTATCTTCTGTGTAAAATTAGTTCTCTAACACTATTGATATGTTTACTTACGTATGCAAGTAGATTTGTTGCAATCAAGACAGGCAGAAAAGGATTAGAGCAATACATAAGTCAGATAAGTCAGGACGGAAGGCGTAGTAGAAATATAAAGCATAGGATAGCGCAGGGTCGAGTTGCCTTCAATAAAAAGAAGTCACTTCTATGTTCGCGATCGATTAATTTAGAAATTCGAGGTGTATGTTTAGTGCGCGACGCTGTACGGGTGCGAAATATGGACGGTGGGCGCTGCGGGAAAGAGAAGGTTAGAAGCGTTCGAAATGTAGTGTTAGATGCGAATGGTTAGGATACCGTGGATAGAGGAGGTTAGAAATGAAAAGGTATCAGAAAAAATAGGAGAACCGAGGACTCTATGGAAGTCAATAAGAAATAGACGAGATAGGTTGGTAGGACACCTTTTCAGGCATGAAGGTCTAGTCAGAGATATATTAGAGGCAAAAACGGGAGTTAGGAGGGGTAGAGGTAGACCAAGATTAGATTATTGTTTAGAAATAGTTAAGGATGTGGGATGTTTTAGTAAAGCTCAGGATAGGAAAGACTGGAGGTGCGTGTCCAACCAGTTTTAGGAGTGACGATCATATGATGATGCAAAAACCTAACTTTGACGGTATTTTTGCTACTCAATTTTCCCACTCGAACAAAAAATTCGCGATTTCAAGTTTTTACAAGACTATACTCCGAATTATAGTTCACAGTTCTTTTACTTATTCGGATAATTCAACTTCGTAATAATTGATTATAATATTCATTCTATTTAATATTAATTTTTTAGTAGGGAATCATTAACGCAAACAAAATTAAATTATATTTTTAAGAATAATGCAGCAAAAAAGGAAAAGAATATCATATACAACCTGACATAGATCAATGTTGGTCGAATTACTTTATTTTCTCAAAAACTTCTGCATTATAGTAACTGACAACTAGAAACAGTATGGCGCGGTCAAAGTCGCCGATAAAAATTAGTAACTAATACAATTAGTAAAGGTATTCTGGAGCGTTAGATCACGCCGCTTGATAATAGTAAAGTAAAATCAAAAATTTGTAATAATGAATAGGATAGAATCTAAAATGCTACAGCTGAAGGAAAATATTTATTAGTAGCAGGCACTGGTGTATGCAGGCATAATACTTGAAGATTAATTTCTGGGTTTAAAAGAGCAGTAGAACTTTTATAGAAAAACTAAACAAAGGCATGCACAAGATTTGAAATTAAATTTACCTCATATTAATTTTAACGAAATATTGAAGTTATTCTTTAGAAAGTATATGTTTATAAATATTTTTTAGTACATTATTACTCAGAATTTTGACGTTTATTATAAGATAATTGTGATGGGAAAAACATTCTAGCTTCCTTTTGGTATTATCAAAAATTGAAAATAGGTTATGTTAGGTCAGGTTAAGACCAGCCTGAATATAAAAAGGGAAACTGATGTTTAGAGAAATGCATTTATTGAAAGCATAAAAGTAAATATTCGGCATTCAGTATTTATTAGTATTTTACTATAAATAGAACCGAACCGCTTATTTCTAATACATCCCATCCCTAATAACAAAAACAATCAAAATTTGCACGTGGGAGCATCATAGTCCGGGGACGTGATAATCCTCTTTGCCACTGACATAAACCTAGATTCTATTTCGATAGTACGTAACGAACTTCGATAGTTCGGGTCTGATTCCGATACATTTTCAACAAGTGTTAAGACGAAGCAATTTTATGTTTGACTCGAGACAGTTCACTTATTTCAAGATGTCTGGTAGGAATTCGATCTAAAATAAGATACATGCTCAGCAGAAGAAATCTTTGCATGAATTTTTCGTACCTACTTTATCCACTAAAACAATAAAAAAAATAAAGGTACTTATTTATTTACGGAAACTTTGGAAGGTACAGCTCTTTCTGAATGCTATTAAGATTTCTTTTCTAACCACATTTCTTATATCCTTTTCAAAATGGATGATTGGCTTTTTGGTCTTATTGAAATTTCGATTTCGTCGAAAAGGTGTAACAAAAGACGCTCCATCGAAATTGTTTCGGCCGTTTCGAGGATTAGGAGTACTATCAAAAAAACAGACAAAAAAGCCTCGATTTCCTACGACAGGGTCTCTTCGCGCATGTAAAGAGTCATCGATTCGAAGATTAGCCCAGAGACAGACAAAATTTTAAAAAACACAAATGTGTTCTATAACAGCATACAAATAACATCATATATTGTGATACGATAGACTTCAGTCTTATTTATTGTCTATACGGTGTAGGGAAAGAGCAAATATAAAGATAGGAGACGAAAGAATAGAAGAAGTAACTGATCTGATAAGACGGAAGGAGTAGTAGGGATATAAAGCAGAGGATAGCGCAGGGTCGAGTCGCCTTCAATCGCGAACGGTTAATTTAGAAAAAGGTTATTAGGAGCACGGCACTGTACGGATGCGAAACATGGACGGTAGGCGCGGTAGGAAGAAAAAGGTTAGGTTTGGAATGTGGTGTTACAGGCAAATAATGAATATATCGTGGATAGAGAAGGTTAGAAATGAAGAGGTATCAGACAGAATAGGAGAACAGAGGACTCTATGGAAGTCAATAAAATATAGGAGAGACAGGTTGGTAAGACACCTCGAGTATGAAGGTCGAGCCAGACAGCTAGAGCAGGCTTAAAATTTATCCAGATTTGATTTACCGTACGGAGTGTTTGAACATAGGAAAAATAATGTTTCGTTAAGTATGACTCGAATCCGAAAAGGTTGTTTAGAATACCAAAAATATGGTGCTGTGCAAACAATCGCGGCGATATTGAAATGTTTTTTTGTTTCGAGTCAAATGGCCCAGAAAGTTCCTAATATACGTATTGTGGTCAAATTATATGTTTAATCGAAAAATTCTTCAACTTGTTACATATTTTAATATAAGATCGTCTGTCTGATCCAAAACTGATTTCCTAGACAGAGTCTTTGAAAATAGAAGACATAAGGTTTTGTTTAAATGGCAGTCATGTTAGATGTGGTCCCAATCGAAAAAGTGAATGCCAAAATATGGGATTATGTAATGAATTGCGGCGATATTCAAGTCGTTTTTGATTCCGTTCAAGTGATTTAGCTCGAAAAAAAAAAACATTGTAGTACTTTAGTATTCTGAATAACTTTTTTCTATATTTTTTTTCGATTAAAGCCATATTTAACATAGCTACTATTCAAACGAAACCTTATTTTTTCTATGTTATACATTCTGTACAGTAAATCAAATCTTGATAATACAGGCAATTATTGCATTAAAATAGGGAACAAATTTTCTTGGAAAAATTTTTTGATTAAACTTTCAGTTTAGCCACAACGAGCATATTGCGTAGTTTTTGGGCCACCCTGTATATTCCATCGTATACTGTCTCAACGGGAATGAACTATTCAATGAAATTTTGAAGCTATATTGCAGTGTTATTTAGAAGTACATACTATAGAATATAATAATAAATGTGATAAAATACACACACGGTCGGTATACGTATGTATGCATGGTAGGGACATGCTCTCTCGGGTCTTGTGAGCTGGTGACAAGACGAGAATATTGACGCGAGTCTCTTATCTCTATGAAGCAGAGAATTGTGGAAGTTTTACACAAATACTTACATATATTGCCTTCCATTGAATTTTGAATTTCAAGCTGAAATGGTTTTAGTTTTGAATTAAGCGTGCTTGTGTGCGTACGTATATGCCTTGCCATGAAGAAACAAGAAAACGTGTTCTATTACAAGCTAAAATATTCGATCTAACGTTCATCCTTGCTTTATTATTCGTCTGATGATTTTGTTGTTGGCAGAAGAATCAAATTTCAAATGGTAAACACAATTTTCAAAGGAGAAATTTCCTGTTTTAAGTACGAGGGTGGATTGATAAGTTTCCGGCCTAACCAAGAGATGACGCCACTAGGCCTACCTTGAGGTGACATTCTATAGTACCATCCTTGGATAGCTTGTAGCTATAGTTTCAGCCCGATCTCCTTGCTAGTGTAGGTTTGACAGCACGCTGAACAAGACGCCTCTGTGGTTTTCGTAAAAATGGAAAAGCAGGAAAATCGTGCTGTCATCAAATACTTTTATTTGAAGGGGTTAACGCCGAAGGAAATTAAAAAAGAGATGGACTCAACACTGGGGACATCCTCCCCGTCATATTCAACCGTTAAGCAGTGGGTTTCCGAGTTTAAAAAGGGTCGTGTGAGCACCTCTGATGGGCCTCGCTCAGGACGCCCCGTTGAGGTCACAACTCCAGATATGATCGAAAAAATTCATCAAATAGTGCTGGGAGACCGCAGATTGAAAGTGCGTGAGATAGCTGAGACCTGTAAGATGTCATATGAACGTGTGCAACATATTTTGCACCAACATTTGCATATGGAAAAGCTCTGTGCAAGATGGGTGCCGCGTTTGCTAACAGTCGACCAAAAATTGATTCGAAAAAACATTTCTACCGCAAATTTGTCATTGTATAAGCGTAATCCAAGCGAATTTTTGCGTCGATTCGTAACCGTTGACGAAACGTGGGTCCACCACTACACTCCTGAAACCAAAGAACAGTCTAAACAGTGGATTGGACCAGGGGAACCAACTCCAAAGAAGGCAAAAACAATTTTTTCGGCGAACAAGGTTATGGCTACTGTTTTTTGGGATGCAAGAGGTATTATATACATTGATTACCTTGCAAAGGGTAATACTATCACTGGTCAATACTACGCAGACTTATTGCAACGTTTGAGCCACGAGGTGAAAATTAAACGACCTCATCTGGCGAAGAAAAAAATCTTGTTTCATCACGATAACGCACCAGCGCACACGTCAATCGTTGCGACGGCTAAAATCAACGATCTAAAGTTTGAATTGATGCCGCACCCTCCTTACTCTCCAGACCTAGCCCCGAGTGACTATTTTCTGTTCCCTAATCTCAAAAAATGGCTTGGCGGTAAGAGATTTGCGGACAATGAAGAAGTAATCGAAGCTGTAAATGGTTATTTTGAGGAGCTTGACGAATCAGTCTATAGAGATGGCATTAATAGACTGGAACACCGCTATGAGAAATGTATCAGCCTTGGAGGAGATTATGTTGAGAAATAAAAAAAAAAAATTTTTAAAAACCTTGTTTTTCTTGGTCAGGCCGGAAACTTATCAATCCACCCTCGTATGTACTTTAAAAAAAATTAAAGCGTGGTCTTCGTTTTTGTAATTGCTGGATGTACGTTCCTACAAATAAAATTCTCGTAATATAAATTTTAAATTCTACTCTGGAAACGCGTGAAACACTTACTTTGTAACATGAGTTTCTTCTGTCTCTAGGTTTATAATAAGGAATCGGTAGTTTTATAAGGTGAGAAAACTGACCGGCGATTTCCCCTTTTCGCTAAGTTTCTACCTATTTTAGTACCGATTCGTCAATTTCATTTTATTGAACCGTTTCAAAGAAGAACAACTCAGATGCCTTTCGACTCATTACAATTTTTAGAACGAAAAATTAAAAGTTTAGATGTAACCATTTGACAATTAAAAAGTGAGAACCTTAAAAGCGAAGGAGATTTTGCTCAACGCCAGCAGTTTGTGGAGAGAATGCAAATTATTTTTGAAGATTAAAATGAACCGTCAATAATGATGAACGAAGAGGCTCATTTTCAGTTCATTGCAGGTGGTTCTTATAGCAAACAGAAGTGCCGATAGTTATTGGACATAAATCCCCGTGCATACGGCGAAAAATCCCTGTACGTTGTAAGCCGTCTAGGAATGATCGGACCTTGACAAATTGGTAGTAGCTTTCGCGACCAGTAGGTGAATTTATGCTGTCCTGATTTGAGGGCAAAGTCGTCGGCAGCTGGAGTTGCTAGAGGCTCTTCCGTCTTTGATGCCGGAAGTGAGCCAAACGTTAGGAAATAACATCAACCGACGACGACCTTTAGATTCGATGAGGACAGTATTAATTCACCTACTGACCGCGAAAGCCATTACCAATTTGTCAAGGTCCAATCACTCCCAGGATCGGACTTTGTTTTTCGAAGATGTAAGAGAGGTAAATTATCTAAAACCTCCGACGATATGTTTCAATGTAGATATTAAACTTTTTGATACCAGAAGTAATGTCGAAGAATTAATATATTAAATGTTTGGTTGTAACTGCACTAGAATAATTTAGGGTATTTATTCGACACCCGATGCTTGCGCAAAATCGCTGCTTGCACAGGATGTTGTGTATTGAATTTAGACCATTGCTTAGCATTCGGAAGGACGCCGGTTCAATTCCGAAGCAGTATGTACTATAACACATAACGAATTGCTGGGAGCTCCCTCCCAATATTAAATAATTTTTGGCGATTATTTCTCAATGGTATATTCGAATTGTGATTTTATTTTTTTGGACTGTAGACAATCTCAGGATATCCATTTTAGTGCCAAATTTGTAATTGATTTTTTTTGAGAAATCAGATAAAAAAGTTTTTCCTGGTGATTATTCCTCCCTGGTATGTTCGATTTTAAAAATTATTTTTTACGAACCAGCTCAAATAAACGAATTCGCTTTTAATGAGTCTGCAGATAGAGTCGTTTATCCGGCATTTCGTTAACTTCTTTAGTTGGCATCTTCAGGGTACGTAGCTAGGGAGTAGAATCCTTCACTGCGGTTGTGATGAAATTCCCTGACGCGAAACCTTGCACAAACGTCACTGCTGGCGGATTCAACGAAGGAAGAAAGCCAGTCCTAGAATTCTGAGCGTGATATTAATGAAATGTAGAATGTCGACGATTTTAAACTGTAGCAGCTATGGGGGGGTTGTTTTCTAAAAGTATACGGCGAAGTCAAAATCGATGGCATAGTACATATCATTCGAATAATATACATAAATTTTATTCCCCTTCTTAAATTATAAATACTTAGGTATCGAAAAAGTGTGCCAAACATTTCTAGGCTCACGTATTAATACAGTCATTTTACATAAATAAATTAATACTCATTTACTTAAAAACATTCTGTAATCGTGTATTTATATACAATATATATAAGTAATCTGTCTATCCCATCGGTGACTAAAAGATTTACGATCGTTTCAGTCTCAAAGGGAAAAGACTGAAACGCGACAAAAAAACAAAAGGGCATAATTGAAATTTGCAGACGTAAAGATCAGACAGGAGGCCCATAAATCACTGATAAATTCTAGTTCACTTTAAGTCGTACAGGAGTTTCTGATCCGAAAAAAGTTGTTCTTTTTGTTATCATTAGATTTATCAAATTTGTGCTCTTTTCACTGAGGAAGCTTGATCTCTTTGTTTCGAGAAATTCTCGATGGTTTTCTATTATTGTTCTAATTGTTTTTTATGTTTACAATTAGCAATGATATTGAAGTATTTTTTTATTTCAATCAGAATATTGCGTACCTTTTACCTGTTCTTTGAATAAACTTAGATCAAGATGTGTACGAAATATTATCGAAGAGGTTAATATTCAATCGTTAAATAAAGGCGAATCCAGTTCCAATATTTTAGAATGTGTTCCACTATTTTAGAATGTGTTTAATGAATAAAATTTAGGTAAATATCACCCCTAAAGGGGTGGGGTGGGTGGGATCGAAAGAGGAGGTCTCCCCCACCACTGTACCATAAAAAGTTCGTGGCGGTCTCACCCCCATAAAAAGTTACGGGGGTTAGATGATGGCCCTTCACCCCCGAAGGGGATGGTGTAGGGGGATCGAAAGAGGGTGGTCACTTGAACAAAACCCAATAACCTAACCTAACCTAACCTACCTTATTAATAAAAATATTTAAAAAATGTTTTATATAACTTTCTCAATATTTTTATGTATTTTTCATTAGTTTTACCTTTGAATATTGTTTAAGAATGACTATATAAATATTTACATGCCTAGAAATGTATAAAAATTGGCATATTTTTAACTTTGAACCCCTATAACTTTTTATGGAGGTGAAATCGCCACGAACTTTTTATGGTACAGTCGTAGGGGAGACCTCCTCCTTCGATCTTCCCCATCCTCACCCCCGAAGGGGGTGGGGACCATCATCTAGACCTTTACCAAAATTTAATATTAAGAAGTATAATGGTTTGTACAATACAAGTTTTCCACAGTATTGAACAGCTATCCTGATACACTTATTTTTTATCGGTTACAAACAGTTTATCAATATACACTTCATTTTACCGTCTTCCGTCTTTTTCGCCTTTATCGTCTTTTTCAAGACTTCCGTCTTTTGTGCATCTTTCGTCTTTTACGCGTCTTTCGTCTTTTACGCGTCTTTCGTCTTTAATTGTACTCTTTGTTTTTTAGTCTGACCTCGGCGGCTACCTATTTGCAACTACTCCGCCCCCCGCGGTATTCACCGTCGTTCGCGTCGGTAAAGTCCCTATAATCTGGGACTTGCGAAAACAATTCGAATGAATCAGGAGTGGACAAACTGCAGAAACTCGCTATCGTATTATTAGGATAAATATAACTACAGTAGAGCGTCGATTATCCGAACTAATTGGGGGACTTAGGTGTTCGGAAAACCGGTATTTTCGGATAATCGAACTGATTCAGCCATATAAATTTACGTACAGGTAAATGAAAACTATGATGGCCCTGCAAGTTTTTCGTTAAATTGAACTACTTTTTCACACAGAATTGAGCCAGAAATAGGTTCTCCCTGGGCAGGCGTAGTAGTTCGGATAACCGGTCGTTCGGTTGATCGACGTTCGGATAATCGACGTTCGGATAATTGACGTTCGGATAATCGACGCTCCACTGTATTATAATTTAACGAAAAGAACAATATTGAAAATGAAACAAAACCCCTCATATCTGTTCTGGTAAATACGTGGTTTTATAAAAATTCTTTAAATATAATACACTTTTTCATACAGGCAGTTTCATATCGTGCTTTTCAATAGCCAGGACGTATCACTAATGCATTTAGTACGGTGTAATCACTTTTCGTTAGGGTCTTAAATATTTGGTTGGGTACAGTTAATGTCTCGTGGTAATCTTCTTACGTTAACCTCCTGACTTGACATTCGTAACTTTAAATTAATATTATACTGTAATTTATATACCTTACTCTGTTCTTAGTTATTTTTACGTACTTAATATACTCTTTTATAACTTACTATTAGGTAAAATAAACTAATGACTCGACTTGATCGTTAAATCATTATTTTTGCGTTTGAATCGAAGCTTTGGGCGAAAAAACAAGAGATGTCTAACTAAAGCTGATAATGAAGGATTCATGAATAACGAAGGATTACTCAACATTAGGGTGCTTAAAAAAATCACCTTCTTTCTTCGTTTTACACCTCAATGAGTTGAATTATGTCAAAGTAAATAATTATCTCCAAACACGAGCTTTTAATTTGAAAATAACGGCGTCTTAATATTCAATTTTTTTTTTGTAATTGGTAGTAGCTTTGTCGAATTTGACATTGGTAAACTTCACTGTCAGGGGTATTGTAGAGAATCAAATTAATTTCTATTTTCATGCAGCAATATTTACAAGCAAAACATAAAAAAATGTTTCTATATCTCGGAAAGTTTATAATAGTGACTTTTACGTATATTTTGCAGATAATTTATTAAATATACTCTTGATAATCTTTATCATTGTAATCTTTTATGAATCATATTCTTCCAATAACTTTCATAATAATTACTTCTCTACGTTGCTGTTCAAGTTCTGTAACTATGTATCACTCTAATCGTAAAAACAAACCAAAAATGGTTTATTATATTTCATCCTCATTCGTAAATATACGTATAATACCACGAAAAACAAAGAATCGAAGCCAATGGGGTGAAAGTTTTTATTTTATGATACCACACCAACGCGTCGTGTCTAGGTATGGAGGCTTTTTAAAGGCTTTCTAGATCTACCAGGTTTCCAGGTCAGTTAAGTATGTGGTAGAAGTTTAGCCTATATAATGCTGCAAGGTTGGTGAACACCCATGGGCACATAATTTACACAGCAAAACTTATGTTGGATAAAGACAACCATTAAGATATAAATAAAATAATAAATTAAGTGACTAGTTTAAAAACAATGTGGACAAAGACAAACGAACTTAAAGTTATCAAACATAGAAAAATATAAAAAACTACAAAAAATTTGAACGTATTGAATAAATGTAGTCTTTGAAGAAGCCTCCACACATAGAGTCGAAACGTTAGTGTGGTATCAGTAAATAATAACTTTCACCCCATTGGCTCTGATTCTTTTTTTATTACTTAATATAAGGGATGGAATTGGAATATTAAAAGTTCATCTTTCAGGATAATTATTTTTTTAGCATAATCAAGAAATTATCACGTTTGGATAAGAAAAAAACGAAAATTGGCTTTCTCAGGTATCTTACTTCACTTTTAATAATTCCAGCAGTTAAAAATATATTCTGTCTAAAGAATACAATGCGGTTTTGTTGGTTGGTTGAATTATCATGATGACACTATTGTTTAATGGAAGTTTTATCTTCCTGTAGTCGTCACATTCACCCGGCACACGTTGCTCTTTTGTCGTAATGTGTAGTCATCCATTTTCGCTTTAAGTAGACGGGATTTGAAACTTCCACTGGAATCCTTTGGACGTTGTATTGTTATGGAAATTTTATTGAAGCCTGCGCTCCCATTACACGGGGACGCTTTTCATTAATACTGTCGATTTGTTACGGAGAATATAACGTACGGATGTATGTGTACTGACTCTACACTCCTTTACTAATTAGAAATAACCGATCAGATTGATTACAATATTATCTATGTGGTTATTTATTCACGATGAATTTTGAATAGCGATTGGATAGCTAAATTGGTATTGGTCTTTCAGTCTTGGTTTTGGTCTGTTATTCTATTCATCTGAAGCAAACTATGTATTCTATTAGACAGCCATTTTTGATTTTGAATGGTGAAAAGTGACAAAAAAATGTTCCTTTCGTGGCATCCCTTCCCTACCATTTTGTTCGCAAAAAGGTTAATTTATGCGTTGGAGGTTGGGGCAATTTATACATTAGAAAAAGGATAAGTTTTTGTGTTTTCATAACTTCCAGAACTTCGACACAATTTTCTTTAAAAGTTATGACACGCTCGCATGTCTGACAGAAAATTTCAGCATTTAAAACAATTATTATGTCGGTAAATAGAAAAATTTGTGCCTAGAAGAATTATTTAAGTATCAGATTAAATTATCAAAACCAATACTTAACACGTAACACCAAAAACAAGACAGAAAGACCAAGACCAACATCGAGACTATATCAGCAAAAGCAAGACTAAGTATTTGAGCAAAACCAAGACCAAATAAGCAAATCAACATCAATACCAAGACTGGAACAGTCTTGGGTTTGATCTTGCTTTGTTCATCACTAATTTTGAATGCTATCGACTCGAATTGTAAAATCGTACATTTATACCAATAACAATAATAAGTAGGTAGCTTTCTCCTCTCATGAGATGTCCGACCTACTTTTGAAGATATTGTCGTTTAATCAAAACTTTTAATTGAAAATCGCTGCTCTTTTGAGGTGTTGTAGATATGATAGTGGCTGTGGCACCATTGACAATGGTAGTATCCATCTGAATTTGGATGGGATACAGGTATTAGTTCTATTTAATATTTGTTAATGCTTTTTATATATCGATTGTAGATTTGGATAACTTCATCTAAATATAATCATTCTTAATGAATATAAAAGTACTGAATATATAAATGGTTTGGAAGAAGGCACGTAAAAATATTTTTCGTTTAAGTTATTAAATATAAAGATTGGAAAAACTTTGGCGGTTGTTGTAGAACAAACAAAATAGCTCAAACCCCAACGCCAAAACGCGACAGTGTAGTTGTCTGAAGCACTTTTCGGTAACACTTCAGTCCCTGAAGAAGGTAACCTTGTTACGCGATACTGTAGTTGTCTGAAGCACTTTTCGGTAACACTTCAGTCCCTGAAGAAGGTAACCTTGTTACGCGATACTGTAGTTGTCTTAAGCACTTTTCGGTAACACTTCAGTCCCTGATTGTAGATTTGGATAACTTAATCTAAATAGAATCATTTTTCCTAATGAATATAAAAGTACTGAATATATAAATGGTTTGGAAGAAGGCACGTAAAAATATTTTGTTTAAGTTATTAAATATGAAGATTGAAAAAACTTTGAAAGTTGTCTGAAGCACTTTTCGGTAACACAGTCCCTGAAGAAGGTAACCTTGTTACCGAAAAGTGCTTCGGACAACTACAGTGTCGTGTTCTGGCGTTGGGGTTTGAGCTATTTTGTTTGTTCTTTAAGTTATTAATCCGGTGAGAATAGGAGAAGGCAGACGTAATTTTCTATCTTTACTGTTTATAGAAGTTCCAAATAGAGCAGGGACATGGCAAAATTAAAACAGTCGATAAATTCGTAGAAATATAGACAGACGATCGTATCAGAATGTTAAATTAAACATGGTTACCCTCAATAAACATTAAATTGGAATATAATTTAACTACATTTATGTATACTTTAATACCAAATTTATTGCCGGAGTTTAGAGAAATGCACAATGTTAAATCTATACACATTAATCAAGCAAAAGAAATATTGAATAAATTTTGATCTGTTTAGTTTATTCGAATATTAGACGCTTGTGGAGTTAAATTCAATGAACTAGTGAATCAATTATTTCTACTTAATTTACTCACTGCAGATACCCTCAAATTAATGAGGAAACGTAGTTGCTAATGTTGTATAAGTTGTGTCGTAGATTTATTTTATCAATTAGAAACCTTTTCGTAAGGAATTGTCAAACATTTAAGATATTATTGTTAGCAGCAAATATCACTATCATCTTCTTTTCACAATTCAACTTTGGTTATGTCGGTAATTTATTGAGCCTACCTATGGCGTGCTGAAAAGAGCAAAGAAGTGTGAAATCGCTAAAAACATAAACTGATCTTGTTAATCAATTTTTACTCAAATCGTTAACATTACATTATTACTTTATCTTTATTAAAACGTATCGAATGTGTTCTAACTTTTTTGTACTCACTGTATATGTGCAGTATGCCCAAACTATGCATTAATTAAATGAAGAAGACTTTTTGTGTTTACTGAAGCTTCAAATCACTTTCGAATCACGTTAAAATTTTAGCTGATTACATTAATTAGTGTTGGATTAAATAACTTGCAATAATACCATTAACAAGTTCTCAAGTTCTGTCTTCAAAAGTTGTTTAGTTGTCGTCGTCATCTGCACCACAAACAAGGGACATCGATTTTTTTGCTCCAAAATAAAAGAGTCAGGACCATGTCTACGGTCCATTTAAACTAATTGCCGCAAAATTAATTTAAGTGTCTCGCCCTGTGCTGCTTCGCATATTTATTTCTTAAAAAAAAACATAATTATTTCTCACGGTAATGTTCCTCTTTTCTTGCTAAAATAATTTAATGAGTTCGCCCCTTTTTGTTTGTATTGCTCTGTAGCTTCATTATCGAGTAATTAAACCTTTGTTTGTGAGTTATCCTTTTTACTTAAAAAGAGAAAAAACAAATCATGACCATATAAAATTTTTAATTTTAATCGTATTGTATGCAGTTGAAGTCTCAAATGTTTTCAAAAAAGATTATTTGAAGTAAGTCATTACTTTTCTACGTTGATAATACGAATATATCTATATAAAACTTAACTTGCTGTACTCTGTCATTAAATTTTGACATAAATTTTTGTTTTAATTTTTAATATAATATTTATTTTTAACGTAATATATAGGTACAATATTTTTTACTCTTTTTTGCGTTAATTTCTTATACCTACGTCTCTACGTTAATATTTCTATCGGTCTGTTTGAGGTTTTCAATTTTGTATATTTTACATTTTTCCTTTTTGTATCATCATCATAAGGTCGTCAGTCCTAAGACTGGTTGGACACGTAACTCCACTCTTTCCTATCCTGAGCCAATCTTCGCATTTCCCTAAAACTAATAGAATAACCCATGTCCTTAACTATTTGCGAACAGTAATCTAATCTAGGTCTACCTCTACCCCTCCTAACTTCCGTTTCTGCTTCTAATATGTCTCTGACTAGACCTTCATGCCTGAGAAGGTGTCCTACCAACCTATCTCGCGTATTTCTTATTGACTTCCATAGAGTCCTCTGTTCTCCTATTCTTTCTAAGATCTCTTCATTTCTAACCTTCTCTATTCACGGTATCCTCATCATTCGCCTGTAACACCACATTTCGAACGCTTCTAACCTTTTCTTTTCCGCCGCGCCCACTGTCATGTTGTAGCACTTCATATTTAAAAATCGTTATTATAAACAAAATAAATGATAAGATCTGATAATTTTTAACAAGTTAATAGTATGTTACATCTTTTTAGGTGTAGTGAAGTAGAGAGAATATAAGTCGTAACTAAATTTATATGCTGCATATAACGTACGTACCTTTTGTTTTTCTCAGTGCAACACGAGGTAAAAGGTAGAATAGGTACACATTTTCTTGCTTAGCAATCATATACATTAATGAGTTAATTGATGTCCATGGTTCTAGCGTAGGTATATTTTTGTAACGCAAATTTGTGCCGCTGTCTCCTCTGTTTATAGAAAATTCCATTGAAACAATGCAACTAACCATGGATACTAGAAACTAACTAGTGCTTCCACTTTTAATGTGTGGGATGTTGTCGTTTAATGGGTCATTTCGATTATAAATCACGAATATTTTTACATATTCCAATTAGAACTAAACAACTATTTAATGTTAATATTGTGTCTGTGATAATAGATGTCCAAATTTGGACAGTTTCAACTAATCTAATTATATTCGGCCTTTTATCTTCATTTGCTTTCCATTTAACAGTTTCTGTTTTTATTGTTTATTTATCTTATCTTTTGTTTCATATTTTTTTAATGAATGCCTGCAATTTCTTCCTTACATAAATAAGAAATGAAGCTTAATTAAAGAGTTAGTTAAACTTTATTCATTTAGTATTTCATTTGTTTCTTTGAACTTCAGTGCAATTTTCAATGTCTCTATTCACATAGAAATATTTGATATTCTATTCAAATTCTCTTTGATCTATTTAATCAACAGAAACCAAAGGAATAGTTTGAACAGAGTTCTTCCTTTAAATATTCTGATGAACATTAACCAGATACCTTAAACTTTGGTAATTGTAATTTTTATGCATGAGAGACAGCATAAATTGACTGAAAATTGATTCAAATGGTGTAAAAATTCCAATAATAGAACTACTGTAATTTATTTGAAGAAAGAAATTCTTGGCATAATGTGGCATAGATATTGTTATAAATAACAATTTTTTATAAAAGAACAATAATACAGAAAATACTAGTAGAGTATCTAAAAATTCCCGATCGAAAAAACGAGAACATTATAAATACATATTTANAATTACGGCGTGGAAATTGTCATCCCCTGATTTCGCCACTGCGTACTATTCACCTCTGATCCCAGTGTTTTAATTAATGTTACAGGTATTAAAAAGAGTAAGAGAACAGACGGCGTTATGGAACTTGGTAAGACACCATCACACGAGATTAACATTTTATACATAGTTTTGAAAATTATAATTTTTTTCAAAAGTTCAATTCAGCAGATTTTAACTAATTTGTTGTTTGTGTCCCGTATTAATAATGACTCTGCTTTTCTTCATTTTACAAACATAAACAAGCCAAAGAAATATTTTAAATGGCGTTTTAAAATATAACAAGGTAAGAGAACATTCAAGGAAATTTGTCAAACCCTCTACCCACTGAGGTATGCGAGAAGATAGCTTTTGCATGTAAAATGACATCCCTATCTAATGCATCTGTGGGCAAAATTTCATTTACGTTTGTCTGAAATTATAAACACCATGAAGGTTTGTGGAGTGGGATAGACCATTAAAGTAAAAAAGGATAAAGAAAAATAGAGCTAAGAAAATGTCAGAAAGCACAGGGAAAAAATGTGTCAATCAAAAACAGCGTTAGAATTAGAAGTGAAACTTGTTTTGAAATGCTTGATCGAAAACAAATAAATGCACAGATGTGAAAAGAATTCAATAAAAAAGATAAATTAAATAAATCAACGTGTGCAAAATTTTGAATTAAATACTATGTAAAAGTTTCATTGGATGTGGCTACAAAACATTTTAATGATCATCAATTACATAACAAAGTTAATTGTTTTCAGTGTATTCCATACTAATTTTCTATTGTTGGAACCAATGCTGAAAGTCCGCGTATGTCAGCTTAATGAGTACTTCCGTCAATTTTGCTTTCACCACTTCAACAGTATCAAATTGATATTGAATATGTAAAACAGTCATAGAGGGTCAAGTTAAGTGAGTAGGGAGGATGATGCTACACGATGACACCCTATTTTTTAAAGAACGCCGTTACAGACAAAAGGCGGAATAGGCAGGCGCATTACTTTAGTGAAGCATCCAGATTGTTTACCACAATCTGGTCTTGGTTTCTTTTCTCATACATGAAGGGCAGTCAGAACCTGTCGTAAAATTGTTAATTGAATGTTTCTTCTAATTTTATTAGAAACTTGAAGTAAACTCGTTGCTCAATCTGACTCTCTGTTTGTATTAGCGTTCCCTTCTTCTGTTTGCCACCCTCTAGTAGTACAAATGTCATTAGAAAGGGAAACCTTGTTATTTTGCTTGTTCCAACCAGTTTGCTATGGGAACTACACAAGAAGCATTAACTCAAGTGGGAGATTTAACAAAAATCTTGGATGTCCTAATAACCTGCCTCGCCTATTCCTTATTGACTTCCATGGAATCCTCTGTTCTCTTTCTTTCTAATACCTCTTTATTTATTACTTTCTCTATCCACGGTATCCCTATAATACGCCTGTAACACCACATTTTGAACGCTTCTAACGTTTCCTTTTCCGCCGCATCCACTGTCCATGCTTCGCACCCGTACACCGCCGTGCTCCAAACATACCAGAGTGGATTAAAAACCATTTTTTTCTTTTGATATCAAATTAATATAAGAAACTTCGTTCCCACCGTATTTCACGACACCATACAACTTTCTTATTATTTTTTTAATGTTATCCTACCCTATGTTACCATTTATTTATTATTTTTAGCTTAATAGAACTTTTTGGTCCCTTTAGTATTTTGACCGTAAAAATGATAAAAAACGCAATTAATCAATCATAAGCAAACTAATTTGAACCAAGTCTTGTTTTACATTTTTTTTCTGATAGCATCACTTTAAACTTGGGACGCTTCCTTAACGTAGATATTGTATATAAACATAATTTTCGTTATTACAGCTACTTATTTATATGATGGTTTCACTTTATTTATCACTTCTTTCTATCAATTACTAGGTACCGGTAGCCCACCATCTATCACAATTAGGAAGCAACATTTTTATGTCCGTTGAAACTTAGAATCTCTGAATTGCACTGCTCTATCACCTCTGATTGATGCTCTTGTTTTTTTTTTGCTGTAGTATCACACGTTCGTTCGCTTTAAAAGATTAATCTTTAGCTGGCCGTCTAGGGAAAAAAGTTTCCTGTTTTATATTCACAATGGACCATTTGGAGGCTTAAATAACTCCGTTTTTGGTTAGTGACATTAACAAGTTCAGTGTTTTATGGTGTTTTACCCTAAAGTTTGTTTATAACTCTTTTGACAGTGATTTCAATTTTTTTTTTGCAAATCCTTTGATGAACCGTACCATCATTTTATTACTAGGATACTAAGACGCTTCGGGGAACTGGAGAGTTTGAAATGCCCTCACGTTTATAAGGGTTCGCTGATCTCTTATCATGTAAATAAACATGAAAAAGATTTTGTTCAAGTTTTACTCTACTATTTCTGTTTAACATTATTATGCATATATTACCGGAAATGTAAGAAATCTAGGAATTTTATACAATTCCTAGGAAATGTATACAATTCCGAAGCTATTTAGGAAATGTATAAAATATTGTTTAAATGATTGTTTATAAATAACTTTTGGTGTTTTGGGTTTAAAATTTTGGAGTAGCAAAATACTTGGTCGGATAATTACGGCGTGGAAATTGTCATCCCCTGATTTCGCCACTGCGTACTATTCACCTCTGATCCCAGTGTTTTAATTAATGTTACAGGTATTAAAAAGAGTAAGAGAACAGACGGCGTTATGGAACTTGGTAAGACACCATCACACGAGATTAACATTTTATACATAGTTTTGAAAATTATAATTTTTTTCAAAAGTTCAATTCAGCAGATTTTAACTAATTTGTTGTTTGTGTCCCGTATTAATAATGACTCTGCTTTTCTTCATTTTACAAACATAAACAAGCCAAAGAAATATTTTAAATGGCGTTTTAAAATATAACAAGGTAAGAGAACATTCAAGGAAATTTGTCAAACCCTCTACCCACTGAGGTATGCGAGAAGATAGCTTTTGCATGTAAAATGACATCCCTATCTAATGCATCTGTGGGCAAAATTTCATTTACGTTTGTCTGAAATTATAAACACCATGAAGGTTTGTGGAGTGGGATAGACCATTAAAGTAAAAAAGGATAAAGAAAAATAGAGCTAAGAAAATGTCAGAAAGCACAGGGAAAAAATGTGTCAATCAAAAACAGCGTTAGAATTAGAAGTGAAACTTGTTTTGAAATGCTTGATCGAAAACAAATAAATGCACAGATGTGAAAAGAATTCAATAAAAAAGATAAATTAAATAAATCAACGTGTGCAAAATTTTGAATTAAATACTATGTAAAAGTTTCATTGGATGTGGCTACAAAACATTTTAATGATCATCAATTACATAACAAAGTTAATTGTTTTCAGTGTATTCCATACTAATTTTCTATTGTTGGAACCAATGCTGAAAGTCCGCGTATGTCAGCTTAATGAGTACTTCCGTCAATTTTGCTTTCACCACTTCAACAGTATCAAATTGATATTGAATATGTAAAACAGTCATAGAGGGTCAAGTTAAGTGAGTAGGGAGGATGATGCTACACGATGACACCCTATTTTTTAAAGAACGCCGTTACAGACAAAAGGCGGAATAGGCAGGCGCATTACTTTAGTGAAGCATCCAGATTGTTTACCACAATCTGGTCTTGGTTTCTTTTCTCATACATGAAGGGCAGTCAGAACCTGTCGTAAAATTGTTAATTGAATGTTTCTTCTAATTTTATTAGAAACTTGAAGTAAACTCGTTGCTCAATCTGACTCTCTGTTTGTATTAGCGTTCCCTTCTTCTGTTTGCCACCCTCTAGTAGCACAAATGTCATTAGAAAGGGAAACCTTGTTATTTTGCTTGTTCCAACCAGTTTGCTATGGGAACTACACAAGAAGCATTAACTCAAGTGGGAGATTTAACAAAAATCTTGGATGTCCTAATAACCTGCCTCGCCTATTCCTTATTGACTTCCATGGAATCCTCTGTTCTCTTTCTTTCTAATACCTCTTTATTTATTACTTTCTCTATCCACGGTATCCCTATAATACGCCTGTAACACCACATTTTGAACGCTTCTAACGTTTCCTTTTCCGCCGCATCCACTGTCCATGCTTCGCACCCGTACACCGCCGTGCTCCAAACATACCAGAGTGGATTAAAAACCATTTTTTTCTTTTGATATCAAATTAATCAGTAATGCTAATCAAGAATCAGCTCGTTAAAAAAATCTTAACAGGTTACTCGTGTTAAAAAATTTCAAAATTCTTTTAATTCTTTTTTCGTCATGTTATTATTGTTTACGTTTGAAATTACAAGATTTCTGAATATTTCAAGTCGATATATCAATTTATAAAGTGTTGCAAATAAATTACTACTCTAAATTCTCGAAAATACCTCGTACGGGTGTCGACGAGTGCCAAGCCGAAGCTTAATTTGGGAGAGTGTGCAGTCTACAGTCCTTTCGCGTCTCGCATCTCGAAGCTTCGGGCCTAGAAATGTTTCACGCTTGGGTCACCTCGGTAAGTGTGTATTGCTGGCTGTACTATAATTTAAAGCCTCTCAAATTTTCTCGTTGTGGTTCATTTTAAGATATTTTTCTCCTTTCCGAAATTGTATTTTTCTGTAAGTAGGTAGGTACTCCGCTGCTAATGAGCTAATCCGAAAAAGCGAATGATTTATGTGGCAGGTGACGGGTAGTGTTCCAACTCTACTAACGACACATCATTTGACGTCAGCATCAGCTGGAAACTAGATAAGTTTACGCGCAAAAAACTACAGCGATAATACTAATTTCGTAGAGAGCTTTTGCATCTTAATTACTGCACCTTTTGTTTAAAGTCGAAGTCGTTTATCTTGTTGTTACCTCGCCCCAAGTCTCCTCCAAAACTTTTCGGTAACTTTCGAAATACATGAGGGTTGTTCCGAATACGCGGCAGGAAAAGTTTCACATATCTAATTTCCAAGTCCGCAGTGAGTTAAAGATTCTTTAATGGCGATTCAGAAATATCGGAAAAGTTAGAGATTAAAATTGTAACATACGGAGGCTGTGGTCATTTGAGTTTGAAAAGTTTGAATGACAGATGCGTGTACGTCCACAATGTCTCCAATGGATCTTTGTAGGAACTTGGTTGAAAGCATTCTTTTGGGAAAATTGTTAAAAGGAGAATTGTGACTCATGTGTCAAACAAAATTTCTCCGTGAACATCAATTAAATGACATTCTGTTGGTATCTGACTGATGTTTTCATTTTTTCAGAGATGTAATTTATTTGAATTACTAGCATTTAATATGTAAATACAAAATTTCTATTTTGCATTTAAATACTCTTTTGAGAAAAGTATTTTGTATTTTAT